>NC_053023.1:515444584-515561750 GCF_003073215.2 Triticum urartu
CACCTGTAGGAGCAAGTAGAAGTAAGTACAATAGTGCGCTTTACATGGCATTTTTGCATATGTGGAGGAAAGAGAGGCAAGGAAAAAGTGGAGAAGTGGGCTCTCATGCAAGAGCCAGCCTCTACTACATGGTGGAGCATTGGGGGAGGCACCCGTATGGAGGTGGTCATGAATTGGGAGACTCACGCCGGTCGTAGCACAACAATTAAAATGATAATGGCAAGTCAAATCACGGGGCCCCACATGTCCAGTAGTAACTCGCTGTCAAATCACACAGCCCTACGTTTGCAGCAGCCTACTCCCTCGTCTTCTCGCGTCTTTGTCGAACCGACTGGGCGGAACTGCCCTGCCTACCGCGCAGGAAAAGCCCCGCCCTCGACTTTTAAATACAACTACATCCGCATAAGAATCCAATGATATACTTTTTGTGACATAGTAACTCATATTTAGTTAGTCAAATGGATGAACTAGAACTACATGCAGGCCCTATAAACCAAGATGCCTAAAAATAAAAAAATGAGACGGAGAGGGTAGTTCAGCACGTATCTTTTAGATCAATATAGTCGGGATTCACCAAGGAGCAAAACCAAGTGGTAGGCTGCTCCTGTCGTGTTGGCGTAGCAACTCAAGCAGGGTCAGTCCACACACGAAATGGCGACACACTTAACAGGACCCCTTTGGCCGACATGTGGCTCATCCACCGTCTTGTTCCACGTGCGATGCACCAAATTACAGTTCGGAGCAGCGGTTGGAATTGGAGGCACCCCGGTCGTAGCGCCACAGTAGTAGAAAATGAGCAATGAGGGGTGAAATCACAAAGCCCCACCTTTCCCGCATTAAGATGGACGGACGAAGCAACCATCATTTCACTCTAGGGCACAAGAGCATAAAAAAAGAGAAAACAATGATGCATGCAACAGCTACCTAGGGCACCCTAGGGTAGGGGTCTCCACTATAGATCCTTTTTTTGAAAGCGCCTCCACTACAACTCGGCTTCTCCCTCGTCCTCTTGAAGAAAACCGATGATGAGTGCGGCGGTAGGGTTTGTAGGAGTACTACGGCATGCGGGGCCACATCATAGTAAACGGGTTCGAGTCAACGCCTTAAATATGTGTGGGCCGCTTGGTTTTACGGGAATGAGGCAGCATTTTGGGTTCGGGGACTAGTGGAGATATAGTACGTACAAAAAATTGTGGACGTAGGTTCGACCGAAAGGCAATGATGCATGGGCCCTACATTTTGATATACCCGGCGCCGCGTGAAATTTGCTACTCTACTCAAAACTAGTAAGGTACACATGTATTGAACACATGAGATTTTGAAACCAAATTATGAATAAATACACACTATAGCATGTAAAGCTTTGAGTCATATATGCGTGATGTAGATGTTCGTTTAGTTCTTATAGTTCATCTCATCCAAAATCAATTAGTTTTATAAAAATGTTAAGATTCATGGGGTTGTGCATTGTAAATCATAAAGTAAAAACAAATAATGGCAATTCATTTAGAAAAAAATAATCAATTATGATACAGAAGATTCTAGAACAAAGGAGAAGTGCTTGTGTTTTGAGGTTTGTGCATTATGCTTAAGTTCAACCATGGAGTCTTCTAAATTGTACATGTAGCAGATCTGGTGGAATGTTGATGATATCCAACGGCCAGTAGTGCTCGGATTTGCCTATCTCTGCACTGTTGGGTTAGCTTCATCCAGCGACCATCTTTCAAAGTTATTGGCACACTATATAGTTCTTGTGCCATAGTTGCATGTTTTGGAAAAAAGGCTACTAGTGGGTTGTACTATCTATTTAGGAATAGAAGATGTATACATGGAAGTTGTAGGGAAAGAGATGACATGGAGCATCTCAATTCCTATGAGTAGGGATTGGAAAAGAGATGTCATTTGGTTCACATCATAGGAACTTTTCTATTTAATCTAGAGACGACATGTATCTCAATTCCTATAAGGAGGGATTAGAAAATAGATGTAATTTGGTTCATATCATAGGAACTTTTCTATTGAATATACACTAATTTTTATTTCCCTTTGAAATTAAGGGAGTATAGGAATCCATTCATATGAACCAAGTGGCTCTAAAGCTATAGAAATGATATCATGTTTATTTCCTTTGAAATGTGGAGTATATGAATCTATTCCTATGAACCAATTGGCTCTAAAGGAAAAAATCCTATAAAAATCATATCATATAGAGTTCCTATGATATTCCTCGACACTAAAGGATGCTTGAAATTGCTGCGGGCGATACAATGGTCTTTCTTTGTAGACTCCTCACCCATCTTTATAGTTACCTCTCGAAGATGAATGAAATGATATATACATGGTATTCTACAAGTGCAATTTGGTACACGAAAACTCGGTAAAAGTTTGCGAGGTTCGAATTTTCAATAAAGCTATATGCACTGCATTTCCGAACGGAGGGAGCATACGGCAGTTGCTAACACTCACGTGGAAGATTTGTGTGTAAGATGAGTGGCTGTTCTGTTAAATGACAAGGGAAAACTGACACCGTCGGGTGCCGATCTAACGGTTCTTACGGCGTTCGTCAGGAAAAGGCTTGTGGCGAACGTTTGTCGGATAATGATTTACGGACACATGCATTGCATTGATACGTGCCCCCCTCTCTCTCACGCACACGCACCCTCACGAGTCACGACTCTCCCGAGTCCTCTCGCAGACTCGCACGTCGCACCCACCGTCTATCTGCAGGTAGATGTCACGCACATATGTGCTCTTCACACCCTACCCTCAGAACTTCTAAAAAATAAAAGACGGCGCACACATTTTATTTTAGTTCACACGTCACACACTTATACTATTACTCTTGCGGCGAACGTTCTTTGGGCATAGTATATTTTACTCTCACGAAGAGAAGCGGTGCACGCACGCACTAGTTCTCTCACACCCACTCGCGGGTACACGTAGGAGTGCATTTTTTTGAAGCTGGTACAACAAATTCACTCCACTATATATAAAAGCAGGCCGGAGCCTTAGCGCTTGCTTTAATATTGTTCCTCTCGTTCACTCTCTCATGCTCTCCAGATCTAAGGAACACATAGGTGGCCACACTCTCTCTCAGCTCACGGCTGGTCACAAATCCGGCCGGACAACCTCAACTGGGGCAGGGGTGTAGGTGCATCGTTCACGCTGTCGTCGTCGGCGAGGGAAGAGACCAACGGTTGCCCGCGCGTCCCGATCGGCGGCCGTGCCGTTCTCTCCGAGAGAGCGCTGGCTCTGGAGGGCCTCCGACCCCTTCTTCCTCCCTACGGTATTGTGGCCAAGATGCGGCCTCCCGACGCCGTCTTTGCCACATGCCAACGACCCTTAGGTATATATTCCTTCGAAACCTGCCTTGCTCTACTGCCCCAGCTCCCTTCGTGTGGATACTTTTCTACTTCCGTCCGCTATTCCAAAGCCACCTAGAATTCTACTATTATTAGAAGTAAATCTAGTTCATACAGTCGACTCAAAGCATTGGTTCAAACAGGCAAGAAAGTGGGAAAGCTGTAGCATGAATCTAGGACTTGGTTCTAAGAGGAAATGGGGGAAAGTAGTAATATCTTTCACCGTTTAAATAACCGTATTTCATATTTGCACAAATAGGGATGTTTGTCTCCATATCGTTTCGGGATGTCTGCCTCCGTATCGTTTCTATTGGTGCAATCAAAAGCACACACCTCAGTTTTAGTACAACTACGCAAAATGAGATGGCTATCCCTTGTTGTCGTCGTCTAACCTCCCGTCGTCAAGGTATCCCTACATTGGTAGTAACTAAGGTAGAATGACCAACGCAATCTAAAAGAAGCTGATTCGTACGTTTTACTTCCTAATTATAGTGCAGGGACAAGCGAAAACAACTGCATCCTAGTCCGGAATGCACTTTCTACCAGTTCATCCATGGACCGAGGACTAGCTGGCACAGCTGCACGGCGGTTTTTTGGACAGGTGCGCGGACAAGAGGCATTGTGGTATGCTTATTTCTGCAAATAGCGGTGCTTAAATTTAGTGGAATGCACAAGCATTTCAGCTGGTCAGTACACTGAATGGTTCGGTTCAGCATTCCAGCTGAGACCACAATTATAATTGGTTATTCTGGATTGAGAGAACCTAACCCTGGATGGTGGCAACAAGAAAAAACCAGAGTGAACTCCAGGAAATTTAAGCCTGCCGGGAGGCCCTTTGCTCAGAGAAGCCTTGCTTGTTTTTTCCTGATTTGTAAACCTTCTCACAACTTTGTCTTTTGTTGTGAACTAGTATATGTTTGTTATGTTCTATGAATCATTGAGATGTATAAAATTGCTTAACTTATGCTTTTCAAGTTTTTTATGAAGACGAGTTTAATGTGAGTGTTCCACATGAGCGCTGGACTAGCGTGTGAACGTTTGGAATTTATTACATTGTGGCCTCAATTAACTGCATGAACCACTGTAAAAAGATACATAGTTGCTTATATGTCAGACAGCAGATTGTTGGTTGTTAGCTGGTCGATAGCCTAGTGTTGAAGCAAGCCGAGCCAATGTGCCGTGTTTTGCACAACTGCTTACAAGTGGGGTAGCACCAACAGTGTTTACAAGTACTTATGTATACGTCGGCACATAGTTCTCGAACGAGTGCTATATTTCATCAAAACACACACTTCTTGTATGATAAACCGTGACAACTTATGTCTTACCATGCCATATTCATGAAAAAAACTAGTGAGGACGCATCTTTCTCGGCAACAATTACGATGGTTCTCACATGATTCACGGGCACACAAAAGTAGCAGCAGTTCCCATAGACGGTTTCAAACAAAGTACTAGCCCCAGAGGGGTCGATAACAGGCAAGGTTCGGATAATTAGACACAATCCAAACTACTATTAAACACTACCCGGGGCAACTATTTCATGCCTCGATCTAATTTGGGCTGGACACAAGACGGACCTTGCCATGAACATCATTGAGGACGTCCCGCAACAGCTCAATCATGTGAACCTTCATGAAGACAACCTTGTGGCCTTGCCACTGATAAACTTGTTTGTGGAGGCATGCCACGTCATCTTCCTGCGTAAGCTTGACAAGAACAGTATGCCTCACAAATGAAGGAGTATCTTTGAACTTCTTGTGCTTCAGTACACCCTGGACAACACGCCTGACAACAGTGAGGCTGGAATACAACTCTTCATTGGTATAACCGCAAATGGCTTCCAGGATCCAACAGCCCAAGAACTCTGTTTTCTCAGTGCGTATATTTAGGTCGTCCGCCTCATAGCGAGTGACATGTACAACCACACAATCCTTGTCTGCATCAGGGCTCTAATTGAAACAGAAACAAATTCTGAATTACTTTTCAGTATAAGAAACACAAGTTATTTAAACCACTATGTATAGCATGGCATCGAAGCTAATAAAATTTTGCATTATTAATCACCACATACTTCCTTTTCTAAAAAAATCACCACATACTTAGATGAAAAACCCCAATCGAGATCGGCAAAGAAGGAAATCACCTTGGGCAGCTTAGCGGGGGGGGGGGGACACATCCTCGAAGGGGGAAAACTGCTCCTGTAGTGCCATGGGGGATGTAACCTTAAATGGGGCGTTGACCATCTCAGTAGTGCCGTGAGCGTATCTGGGGTTGGCTCGGTGGTTGCCTCCATCTTCTTGGAGCTCTCTGTCTTGTGGGGATCAGCCTCCTGCGTCTGCTCCAATATCGGCAGATCTTTGCTAGGTTCTCCTTGGTCCATCATGAAACTGACGAATACTAGGAGACCATTGAAAGGAAAACACAGTCGCAATGACAATGAAACAAAAAAGAGAGTGAGGATCGGTTACTGCTTTGCAAAAGTTCATTTTTTTCTCTGAACGAAAATATACCAGTATCACGAATCCGCTTACCTTCCCTTCGTTCGAGAGAAGAACAGCGGCAGATGCGAGTGTTGCCTTTCTTGAAGATGGTGAGGGAGAAGGGGATTCAGCGAAGAGTGAAATGATGGTTGGTTCGTCCGTCAAACTTAGACTGCGGGGAGGTGGGGTTTTGTGATACGACGGCTCGTTACTGTCGCGCTATGACCGGGGTGACTCTCCGCCTGCATACTGCCTTCTAATTTGGTGGATGGCATTTGGGCCCGCGCGCTGCATGGCCCGCATGTCGGTGAACAAAAGTATAATGGCATTCAGTAGAGGGAGACGTTTCAATGACCTAGGAGGAGCCAGAAGCGGTAGAGTGTCTCCACTGTACTAGTAGTAATTGTTTTTCTAGGTAGCTGTAGAGTGTCTCCACTGTACTAGTAGTAATTGTTTCTCTGGGCCCAAGACAAAATAACCCATCCACACTAGTAAATAGTAAAATCAATTCAAAAGCCCATATATTTACTGAATTGACGGATGGGTATGTCGAAGAGCAAAAAAAGGAGTTTCAGTTGGGAAAAAGAGCTTCTAAACATGGAGGGCTTCTATTTACAACATATTGTGGCCATAATCCAGTAAATTTTACGACCCAGGATGTTCATTCTATGGACCTGACCGATCCATTTGACTGTGACTGCCGAAAACAGTGCTGGAGTTAGATGTTGTTGCCCTTTTCAATCTGGTTTTTTTGTAAACCTGATGAACAATTAACCCCCGTGCTTTTGTACAGTTTATAAGCTGGAGTTAGATGTTCCTGCCCTTTTCAACTTGGTTGTGACTGTAATATTTTCTTTGAAACAAGGCAAATGGCTTGCTATTCGTTTAATTTAGAGTGAAATAATGTAACAAATCCCAACCAAGGGAAATAACATCACTCTCGCTGGCTGCTTGAGCTCACTGTGCATTACAAAAGCCAAGTGATTAGCCCCCACCAACACCCACAAACTTATTTCGAACTAGCACATCAAATGGGCTGTAAATTTTCGTAGGAAAGGCTGCATGACCGTGACAGATTTGGGTTCTGACATTTGGAACCCGCGAGGAAATAGCCTATCCAAGGTGGTGTTGACTTACTAGCCAGTCAACAAACGATTCTGCCTACCAGCCGTTGGATTGACATCCAACATCTGTCGTGTATCTTCTATCTCTTGTCTTCTCCTTCCTCCAGCCACCCAAACCAAACCACCCTGTCGGCTCTGCCTGCTCCCGCCTCCCATGGCTGGCTGCGCCTCCGCCGCCCTACCGTATGTACCCTCCAACGTTGGCCAGTCCCTCCCTCTATTCCCCCACACGTCCTGTTATTCTCCGGCGACAATAGCCCCAACACGCACCCGCGCCCGAACCAGTCAACCCTCGTACTCCCCTCCGCCTGCGACTGGACCGGCGCATCTTCAACGGCTCCTGTTCGTTCCGTCCGAGGCCTCACCGTCGTCCTCCGCCTTGCGGCCTTGGTTCGCTCGCCGTGCGTGGTGCGCCGCCCTCTTGTGTTGTCAACGTCGTCAACAACCGAGAGGAACAAGGAGATGACTGTACGTGGAGAGGATGACAGTAGGGACCCACCAGTGTCATGGCAGTACGCAGGCAAGTGCCTCTATAGTACAAGCCCAAAAATATGGTTCCTCCTAATGGTTGGACATCTGGGGCTCACGCCATTGTCAACGTAGTTAATAAACGAGAGAATTACACTACGAGCGGCTGACACCAGGGACCCAGCAAGTCGCGCAGTTTTGTTAGGAACAAGTAGTTGTTATTTATACTAGTTTTAGCGACGGATCAGGGTAACAACGGGGCTGTGCGGGGGCTGTGGCCCGTCTAGCCATGGTTTTATTTATGTTTACCACATCATGAGCCCAGCTGTGTTTTTTTCTTGCTGAAAATGGCTAGCCCAGTTCTATTTTTTTAAATAAATACCCAAACAAGGCATACTTGCTTTATCGGCCCTGCTAGGCTGCAAATCTTTCAAGACGAGGAGAGTTTCATTCAGTTTGCCCAGAAATGGGCTGTACATTTTTAAAACACATCAAACCGGGAATTAGTTTCATTTTTTTCATTACAAGATCTTAAATTCCACTGATTTTTATGCGTGGACAATTATTTGGATTTTATATTTATATAAATTATTTTTCAAAATAGTTTGAATGTGAATCGATATTTCTAGATTAAAAACAGTTGACCGCACCGAAATATGCAAAATTTCGTATACTTTTGAACCGTGGCCACAATATGGGGTGTAATGCTAACAAAAAGAAGATGGGCTCCAAAACAATTCTTAAGAATTAGCAAATGGGTTGTACATTATCAGAAATAATGGCAGATGGGATGTATGCTGTTTTCCACAGATTTGAGGCAGACTTGTGCGCCTACTACAGGTTGACGCATATGCTTTCATAAAAAAAAGGTTGACGCACACGCAACGCCCTATCAACTTAGTCAACACATGAGAGCAGTGACTGTTGGATGTCCATCCAACGGTTGTCGTGCTTCTTCAATCTCTGCTCTTCATGCTCCAGCCGCTTAAACAAGCACCGGCGGGACTGCCTGCTCCCTCCTGCCGCGGCTGGCTATTCTGCCGTGCAGGCCTCACGGCCCCACCATACTCCCATCACTGGCCTAGCCATCCCTCTACTCACCCACACATGCTGTTATTCTCCGGCCACGGCAGACAAACCAGTAAACCCTCGTACTCCTCTGCGTGGGAAACAACTGTCGAGTACTCCCTGGCTCCGTGTCGTTCCCTTCCTAGGCCTCGCTGTCGTCCACCGCCCTGGTGCTCTCGACGCAGCCTGGTCAACGTGGTCAATGAACGACATCCATCGGAAGTGGACTGTACGTGGAGAGGCTGACAGCTGGGTCCACGGTCGCACGCAAGGAAATGCCTCCTTATTACGCGCAAAATAATGATTCCTCCACCTGACAGCTAGGACCCACAGGAAGGGCCTCTGTATTTCACGAAAAAACGTTCCCCCCGCTGACAGGTCGGACCCACCAGCTATATCTTTGCACGCAAGGAAGTGCCTCCTTATTACGCCCAAAAAAATGAATACCCCCTACTAGCTAGGACCCACCATATTGTTGGGCTGACTTGTGGGCCTACTAAGTTGACGGGGACGGAGAGCTTTGTCAACTTAGTCAATACTCCAGTGACCGTATGATGTCCATCCAATGGCCATAGTGCTTCTTCAACCTCTGGTCTTCTTGCTCCAGCCGCCCAAAGCAACGCCGGTCGTGCCGCCTGCTCCTGCGTCCCGTGGCTGGCTGTGCTACCGCGGAGGCCTCACCGCCCCCATACTACTCCCACCATTGGCTAGGCCATCCCTCCACTCACCCACACCCCCTGTTATTCTGCGGTGACGGTAGCCTCACACCGCAGCCGAACCAGTGAACGCTCATACTCCTCTCCGCGTGGGCATCCACTGTCGCGTCTTACCCGGCTCCATGTCGTCCCCCTCCTAGGCCTCGTCGTCGTCCACCGCCGTGGTGCTCTCAGCGCGGCGTGGTCAATGTGGTGAACGGCCGACTTCCATCGGAAGAGTACTGTACATGGAGAGGCTGACAACTGGGTCCACGGCAGCCGCAAGGAAGTGCCTCCTTATTACGCGGAAAATAATTATTCCTCCACCTGACAGCGGGGACCCACCGGGCGGGCCACTAGTATTTTGCGAAAAAATCATTTCCCCCTAACTGCTGGGACCCACCAGACGGGCCACCGTATTTCGCGAAAAAATATTCCCCCTGCTGTTAGCTCGGACCCACCGGAAGTGCCTCCTTATTATGCACAAAAAAATGAATACTCCCCTGGCTAGCTGGGACCCACCTTGGTGGGAGGCTGACTTGTGGGCCTACTAAGTTGACGGGGACGAAGGGCTTTGTCAACTTAGTCAATATGAACGATTCTAGCTCCAGTGACCGTACGATGTCCATCCAACGGCCGTAGTGCTTCTTCAACCTCTGGTCTTCTTGCTCCAGCTGCCCAAAGCAGCGCCGGTCGTGCCGCATGCTCCTGCCTCCCGTGGTCGGCTGTGCTGCCGCAGAGGCCTCACCGCCCCTACTATTCCCACCGCTGGCCAGGCTCTACGGCGACGGCAGCCTCACACCGCAGCCGAACCAGTGAGCCCTCGTACTCCTCTCCGCGCGGGCTTCCACTGCCGCGTCTTCCCCGGCTCCGTGTCGTCCCCTTCCTAGGTCTCGCCGTCGTCCACCGACATGGTGCTCTCCGCGCGGTGTGGTCAACGTGGTCAAGGAACGACTTCCATCGGAAGAGTGCTGTACATGGAGAGGCTGACAGCTGGGTCCATGGCCACAGCCCAGTTTTTTTGTGATTTGCCAAGTAAGTCGCTTTGTCAGGCCTGTTGGGCTGCAAATCTTTCAAGACGAGGAGAGCTTTCATTCGGCTGGCCGAGAAAATGGCCCATCAGTAATGAGAAATGGGCTGTACATTTTTAAAACACATCAAACCGGCAATTAGTTTCAAATATCTTTTTTTTCATTTCAGGATTTTAAATTACATTAATTTTTATGCGTGGAGAATTTTTTGGATTTTATATTGATATACATTTATTTTTAAAATCAGTTTGAATGTCAGTCAAAATTTCGAGATTAAAAACAGTTCGGACCGCACCAAAATATGCAAAATTTCGTATAATTTTCTAACCGTGGCCACAATATGGGCTGTAATGCTAACAAAAAGAATATGGGCTCCAAAGAACCTTAAGAATTAGCAAATGGGCTGTAAATTATTAGAAATAACGGCAGATGGGCTGTATGCTGTTTTCCATAGATTTGAGGCTTTCCTAAAAAAAAGGTTGACACACAAACACTGACTGTTGAATGTCCATCCAACGGCCGTCGTGCTTCTTCAATATTTGCTCTTCCTGCTCCAGCCGCTCAAACAAGCGCCGGCGGGACTGCCTGCTCCCTCCTCCCCGCGGCCGGCTGTGCTGCCGCGCAGGCCTCACCACCCCACCGTACTCGCATCGCTGGCCTAGCCATCCCTCTAGTCACCCACACCTGTTGTTATTCTCCGGCGACGGCAGACGAACCAGTAAACCCTCATACAGTCGTACTCCCCTCCGCATGGGAAACAACTGCCGAGTCTTCCCTGCCTTCGTGTCATCCCCTTCCTAGGCCTCGGCGTCGTCCACCGCTGTGGTGCTCTCAGCGCGGCGTGGTCAATGTGGTCAACGACCGACTTCCATCGGA
The DNA here is from genome assembly GCF_003073215.2 of Triticum urartu. Classification (NCBI taxonomy): domain Eukaryota; kingdom Viridiplantae; phylum Streptophyta; class Magnoliopsida; order Poales; family Poaceae; genus Triticum; species Triticum urartu. Next base: position 515,455,692 of record NC_053023.1, read on the forward strand.
AGAGTACTATGCGTTGAGACGCTGACAGCTGGGTCCACGGCCGCAGCATGGAAGTGCCTCCTTATTACGCGCAAAATAATTATTCCTCCACCTGACAGCGGGGACCCACCGGACGGGCCACCGTATTTCACAAAAAAACGTTTCCCCCCTGACTGCTGGGACCCACCAGCTACACCTTCGCACGCAAGGAAGTGCGCCCGGGCAAAAAAAATGATTTGCCCCTGACTGCTGGGACCCACTAGCTACATCTTCGCACGCAAGGAAGTGCCTGACAGTCGGGACCCACCTGGTCGAAGCATACGTAGCATTGTGATTCTGGTCGCGAACGTGTATGTACATATATACTGGTGGATGTAGAGGCATGCACGTGTCGTAGTAGAGACGCACACGTAGCATGTACATGTACGTACATCGGCCAGGGTGCAAGAAAGAAAATACGGCCACGTATGTGTACATACGAGCAGGGTCTCGAACGCCTACTCGCGCATACGTACGACGAGGGCTCGTTGACATGGCTGGGTCGGAACGGAGAAACAGCATCATCGTCGTGTTCATAGGGAGGCAACGGAATGCGTCGTGTTCATGGGGAGGCAACGGAATGCGTCGTGTTCATGGGGAGGCAACGGAATGCGTCGTGTTCATCGGGAGGCAATGGAACGCGTGGGAGCCAACTGGCCGGGTCCGAACGGAATGCGTGGTCGTGTTCATCGGGAGTGGTGTGGCGTACCACAAAACGGGACTCCACGAGATACTGTTCATCTCCACCGTCGACCTCCTCCAGCCTCCACGGGCTACCGTCGACCCCCTCCAGCCTCCACGGGCTCCTGTTCATCCAGCCTCCACCGCGCGCTACTCCACCGGCTACTGTTCAACCACCCCTCCACGAGCACCCCTCCACCGTCTACAGTTCATCCAGCCCTCCACACCACGGGGTCCTTGAGGGAGTCCGGGATTAGGGGTCTCTGGACAGCCGGATTATATCCATTGGCCGGATTGATGGACTATGAAGATACAAGATTGAAGACTTCGTCTCGTGTCCGGATGGGACTCTACTTGGCGTGGAAGGCAAGCTAGGCAGTACGGATATGGATATCTCCTCTTTTGTAACCGACCTTGTGTAACCCTAACCCTCCCCGGTGTCTATATAAGCTGGAGGGTTTTAGTCCGTAGGACACAATAACATACAATCATACCATAGGCTAGCTTCTAGGGTTTAGCCTCTCTGATCTCGTGGTAGATCCACTCTTGTACTACCCATATCATCAATATTAATCAAGCAGGACATAGGGTTTTACCTCCATCAAGAGGGCCCGAACCTGGGTAAAACATCATGTCCCCTGCCTCCTGTTATCATCCGCCTTAGACGCACAGTTCGGGACCCCCTACCCGAGATCTGCCGGTTTTGACACCGACATTGGTGCTTTCATTGAGAGTTCCTCTGTGTCGTCACCGTTAGGCTTGATGGCTCCTACGATCATCGATAGCGATGCAGTCTAGGGTGAGACTTTTCTCCCTGGACAGATCTTTGTGTTCGGCGGCTTCGCACTGCGGGCCAACTCGCTTGGCCATCTGGAGCAGATCAAAAGTTACGCCCCTGGCCACCAGGTCAGGTTTGGAAGCTTAAACTACACAGCCGATATCCGCGGAGACTAGATCTTCGACGGATTCGAGCCTCTGCCTTGTGCGTCACGCGGTCACGATGAGTACGATTTAGCTCTGCCATGGGACAGTGTTCAAGAGATCACACCGGCAGCCGCTCCGACCCTTAATTTGGAGCCAGGTGCGCCTCCCATGGACGGGTGGATAGACCCCGCCACAGAGGCCGCATCCCCAATGGCGATCGAGCCGAATATCGATCTTATCCTTCACGAGAGCCGTGTTGTTAAACTACCGGATACCTCTCCGGCCACGGACTCCGAACCGCCTGCGCCCGTTCCTATCGAATCCGGTTGGGCGCCGATCATGGAGTTTACCTCCGCGGATATCTTTCAGCACTCGCCCTTCGGCGACATGCTGAACTCATTAAAGTCTCTCTCCTTGTCAGGAGAGTCCTGGCCGAACTATGTCCGGCAGGATTGGGATGCGGATGACCAAGAAATTCGCCGCCCACCCACCACCCACTTAGTAGCCACTGTCGATGACTTAACCGACATGCTCGACTCCGACTCTGAAGACATCGACGGTATGGACTACGATGCAGGAGACGAACAGGAACCACTGCCAACAGGGCACTGGACGCCCACTTCATCACATGACGTATACATGGTGGACACACCAAAAGACGAGGACGACGAGGAACGGAAGGACCCCACGAAGGGTTGTCCCCTCAAGAAGCAGTCAAAGCGGCGGCGTAAGCACCGCTCCAAATCACGCCTCGGCAGAAACAACGATCATATAGACCCAGTGTTAGAGCAGGGTGAACCATTGCCGGACCACGGCAACACGGAGAATCAAACCGAACAACCCGACTATGTCAAAGATAATAGTCCGGATGACATCACACCAGACAGACACCCGGAGCAACATAATGCCCGTCAAAGGCTTGTTGCCACCGCGAGGAGTCTAAAAAAGCAGAAGCAAAGGCTCAAGGCTGCGCAAGACACACTCCGAATCAGATGGAGTAAAGTACTCAACTCAGCAGCGAAGTACGGTAGTAATCGCCACACCAAGAGCTACCCGAAGCGGAAGTTGCTACCTGAATTCGATGAGGAGGCCTTAGATCCCCCGCAACCAAAAACTAAAACGGCCATCTGGCCGGATAGACGACCTCACGGCCAACATAGAGCGGCAAACAACGCCGCACATAAGCCAATACGTGATCCACGCGAGGGCTCGCATCAAAAGGACGGCGCAACCAGATCCATCTATGGACCACGCAAGCGCGCTCCAGCATACGATGCAACACAACAAACATCTGAACAACGTGGTACACCCAGATACAGGGGTGCCGCACACCCCCTATGTTTCAACGATGAGGTGTTGGACCATGAATTTCCAGAGGGATTCAAACCCGTAAACATAGAGGCATGCGACGGAACAATAGACCCTGGGGTCTGGACTGAGGACTGTATCCTCCATATCCATATGGCTCGAGGAGATGATCTCCACGCCATTAAGTATTTACCCCTCAAACTCAAAGGGCCAGCTCGGCACTGGCTTAAAATCCTCCCCGAAAGCTCCATTGGAAGCTGGGAAGAGCTCGAAGACGCTTTTCGGGCAAATTTTCAAGGGACTTATGTCCGACCTCCGGACGCGGACGATTTTGAGTCATATAACTCAACAGCCCGGAGAGTCAGCCCGAAAGCTTTGGAACAGGTTTCTTACTAAAAAGAACCAAATAGTCAACTGTCCGGACGCCGAAGCCTTGGCAGCTTTTAAGCATAGCATCCGCGATGAATGGCTTGCCAGACACCTCGGCCAAGAAAAGCCGAGAACAATGGCAGCATTAACAAGCCTCATGACCCGCTTTTGTGCGGGTGAGGATAGCTGGCTAGCTAGATGCAGCACCAGCGCCCCCAGTACATCTGAATTTAGAGATGGAAACGGGAAATCACGGCGCAGCAAAAATAATAAGTGCCAGAATAAAGAAGACGGCCCGAAGAGCACGGCGGTAAACGCCGGATTCAGAAGTTCTCGGCCAGGTCAACAAAAGCCGCCCTCTAAAGGTGCCAGATATGAACTGTCTAGCCTAAACAAAATATTGGACCAAATATGTCAGATCCATAGCACCCTCGATAAACCTGCAAATCATACCCACAGAGAATGTTGGGTCTTCAAGCAGTCTGGCAAGCTCAACGCCGTACACAAGGGGGAGGATACACCAAGCGAAGACGAGGATGAGCCTCTCAAGAAAGACACTGGGGAACAAAAGAAATTTCCACCAGAAGTCAAAACAGTGAACGTGTTACACATTATCAAGGGGAGAAACAAAGCGGCACTCCCAGAGAAATATGCCCAAGGGCCTATCACCGTGGAGTCCTGCCTGTTGGGGAACGTAGCAGAATTTTAAAATTTTCTACGCATCACCAAGATCAATCTATGGAGTCATCTAGCAATGAGAGAGAGGAGTGCATCTACATACCCTTGTAGATCGCGAGCGGAAGCGTTCAAGAGAACGGGGTTGATGGAGTCGTACTCGTCGTGATCCAAATCACCGATGACCGAGCGCCGAACGGACGGCACCTCCGCGTTCAACACACGTACGGTTGGGGAAGACGTCTCCTCCTTCTTGATCCAGCAAGGGGGAAGGAGAGGTTGATGGAGATCCAGCAGCACGACGGCGTGGTGGTGGAAGCAGCGGAGATCTCGGCACGGCTTCGCCAAGCTCAGCGAGAGGGAGAGGTGTTACGAGGGGAGAGGGAGGCGCCAGGGGCTAGGGTGCGGCTCCCATGTGCCTCCCCACTATATATAGGGGTGGAGGGGGCTGGTTTGTTGCCCTCCATGTCCATTGGGGCGTTGGCAAAGGTGGGGGGAAAGAAATCCCATCATTTCCCTTCCCCACCGATTGTTATCCCCCCTTTTTAGGGATCTTGATCTTATCCCTTCGTGATATGATCTTATTCCTTCTAAGGGGGGATCTTGGTGCGCCTTGACCAGGTGTGTGGGGCCTTGCCCCCACTACCCACGTTCACGTGGGTCCCCCATGCAGGTGGGCCCCACTCCGGAACCTTCTAGAACCTTCCAGGTATAATACCGAAAAATACCGAACATTTTCCGGTGGCCAAAATTGGACTTCCCATATATAAATCTTTACGTCCGGACCATTCCGAAACTCCTCGTGACGTCCGGGATCTCATCCGGGACTCCGAACAACTTTCGGGTTACCGCGTACTAATATCTCTACAACCCTAGCGTCACCGAACCTTAAGTGTGTAGACCCTACGGGTTCGGGAGACATGCAGACATGACCGAGACGACTCTGCAGTCAATAACCAACAGCGGGATCTGGATACCCATGTTGGCTCCCACATGTTCCACGATGATCTCATCGGATGAACCACGATGTCGAGGATTCAATCAATCCCGTATTCAATTCCCTTTGTCCAGCGGTATTGTACTTGCCCGAGATTCGATCGTCGATATCCGATACCTTGTTCAATCTTGTTACCGGCAAGTCTCTTTACTCATTCTGTAACACATCATCTCGTGATCAACTCCTTGGTCACATTGTGCACATTATCATGATGTCCTACCGAGTGGGCCCAGAGATACCTCTCCATCACACGGAGTGACAAATCCCAGTCTCGATTCGTGCCATCCCAACAGACACTTTCGGAGATACCCGTAGTGCACCTTTATAGCCACCCAGTTACGTTGTGACGTTTGGCACACCCAAAGCATTCCTACGGTATCCGGGAGTTGCACAATCTCATGGTCTAAGGAAATGATACTTGACATTTAGAAAAGCTTTAGCATACGAACTACACGATCTTTGTGCTAGGCTTAGGATTGGGTCTTGTCCATCACATCATTCTCCTAATGATGTGATCCCGTTATCAACGACATCCAATGTCCATGGTCGGGAAACCATAACCATCTATTGATCAACGAGCTAGTTAACTAGAGGCTTACTAGGGACATGGTGTTGTCTATGTATCCACACATGTATTTGAGTTTCCTATCAATACAATTCTAGCATGGATAATAAACGATTATCATGAACAAGGAAATATAATAATAACCAATTTATTATTGCCTCTAGGGCATATTTCCAACAGTCTCCCACTTGCACTAGAGTCAATAATCTAGTTCACATTGCCATGTGATTAACACTCACAGGTCTCATCGCCATGTGACCAACATCCAAAGAGTTTACTAGAGTCAATAATCTAGTTCACACCACTATGTGATTAACACTCAATGAGTTCTGGGTTTGATCATGTTATGCTTGTGAGAGAGGTTTTAGTCAACGGGTCTGCAACATTCAGATCCGTATGTACTTCGCAAATCTCTATGCTATATTTGGAGTCATTTCAAATGACTGTTCTACTTGGAGCTATTCTAAATTGTTGCTCCATTATACGTATCTGGTATCTCTACTCAGAGCTATCCGAATAGGTGTTAAGCTTGCATCGATGTAACTCTTTACGTCAAACTCTTTATCACCTCCATAACCAAGAAACATATCCTTATTCCTCTAAGGATAATTTTGACCGCTATCTGGTGATCTACTCCTAGATCACCTTTGTACCCTCTTGCCAGACATGTGGCAAGGCACACATCAGGTGCGGTACTCAGCATGGCATACCGTATAGAGTCTATGACAAAAGCATAGGGGACGACCTTTGTCCTTCCTCTTTCTCCTGCCATGGTCGAGCTTTAACTTCATAACTTCATACCTTACAACTCAGGCAAGAACTCCTTCTTTGACTGATCCATCTTCCTTCAAGATCATGTCAAGGTATGTGCTCATTTGAAAGTATCATTAAGCGTTTTGATCTATCCTTATAGATCTTGATGCTCAATGTTCAAGTAGCTTAATCCAGGTTTTCCATTGAAAAACACTTTTCAAATAACCCTATATGCTTTCCAGAAATTCTACATCATTTCTGATCAACAATATGTCAACAACATATACTCATCAGAAATTCTATAGTGCTCCCACCCACTTCTTTGGAAATACAAGTTTCTCATAAACTTTGTATAAACCCAAAAGCTTAGATCATCTCATCAAAGTGTACATTCCAACTCCGAGATGCTTACTCCAGTCCTTAGAAGGATTGCTGGAGCTTTGCATACTTGTTAGCATTTTTCAGGACTGACAAAACCTTCTGGTTGTATCACATACAACCTTTCCTCAAGGAAATCGTCAAGGAAACAATATTTTGACATTGTATCTGCAAGATTTCATAAACAATGCAGTAACTGCTAACATAATTCCAATAGACTCTTAGCATCACTACGAGTGAGAAAGTCTCATCGTAGTCAACTCCTTGAACTTGTCGGAAAATATATTAACAACAAGTCGAGCTTTCTTAATGGTGATACTTACCACCATTGTCCGTCTTTCTTTTAAAATCCATATGCACCCAACAGCCTTATGACCATCAAGCAGTTCTTCCAAAGTCTACACTTTGTTTTCATACATGGATCCTCTCTCGGATTTTATGGCCTCAAGCCAATTTTCAGAATCCGGGCCCACCATTGCTTCTCCATAGCTCGTAGGTTCATTGTTGTCTAGCAACATGACTTCCAAGACAGGATTACGTACCACTCTGAAGTAGTACGCATCCTTGTCGTCCTACGAGGTTTGGTAGTGACTTGATCTGAAGTTTCATGATCACTATCATAAGCTTCCACTTCAATTGGTGTAGGTGCCACAGGAACAACTCCCTGTGCCCTACTATACACTGGTTGAAGTGACGGTTCAATAACCTCATCAAGTCTACACCATCCTCCCACTCAATTCTTTCGAGAGAAACTTTTCCTCGAGAAAGGACCCGATTCTAGAAACAATCCCTATTACTTCCGGATCTGAGACAGGAGGTATACCCAACTGTTTTGGGTACTCTATGAAGATGCATTTATCCACTTTGGGTTCGAGCTTATCAGCCTGAAACTTTTTCACATAAGCGTTGCAGCCCCAAACTTTCAAGAAATGACAGCTTAGGTTTCTCTAAACCATAGTTCATATGGTGTCATCTCATCAGAATTACGTGGTGCCCTATTTAAAGTGAATGTGGTTGTCTCTAATGCCTAACCGATAAACTATCGTGGTAATTTGATAAGAGACATCATGGTATGCATCATATCCAATAGGGTGCAGTTATGATGTCCGGACACACCATCACACTATAGTGTTCCAGGCTATATTAGTTGTGAAACAATTTCCACAATGTCTTAATTCTCTGCCAAACTCGTAATTCAGATATTCATCTCTATGATCATATCATAGATATTTTATCCTCTTGTCACGACGATCTTCAACTTCACCCTGAAATTACTTGAACCTTTCAATAATTCAGACTCGTGATTCATCAAGTAAATATACTTAGCATCTACTCAAATCATCTGTGAAGTAAGAATATAACGATATCCACTACATGCCTCAGCACTCATTGGACTGCACACATCAAGATGTATTACTTCCAACAAGTTGCTTTGTTGTTCCACCTTACTGAAAACGAGGCCTTTCAGCCATCTTGCTCATGTGGTATGATTTCCATGTCTCAAGTGATTCAAAATCAAGCGAGTCCAAAGATCCATCAACATGGAGCTTCTTCATGCTTTTTATACCATTGTGACTAAAATTGCAGTGCCACAAGTATGTGGTACTATCATTACTATCTTATATCTTTTGGCATGAACATGTGTATCACTACAATCGGGATTCGATAAACCATTCATTTTAGGTGCAAGACCATTGAAGGTATTATTCAAATAAACAGAGTAACCATTATTCTCCTTAAATGAATAACCGTATTGCGATAAACATAATCCAATCATGTCTATGCTCAACGCAAACACCAAATAACAATTATTTAGGTTTAACACCAATCCCGATGGTAAACAGAGCGTGCGATGCTTGATCACATCAACCTTGGAAACACTTCCAACACATATCATCGTCTCACCTTTGACTAGTCTCCATTTATTCTATAGCCTTTCATTTTGAGTTACCAACACTTAGGAACCGAACCAGTATTTAATACCCTGCCGCTACTAGGAGTACTAGTAAAGTACACATTTAATATAATGTATGTCCAATACATACTTCTTTCAACCTTGCCATCCTTCTCATCTACCAAGTATCTAGGGTGGTTCTGCTTCAGTGACCGTTCCCCTTATTACAGAAGCACTTAGTCTCGGGCTTGGGTTCAACTTTGGGTTTCTTCACTAGAGCGGCAACTGATTTGTTGTTTCATGAAGTATCCCTTTCTTGCCCTTGCCTTCTTGAAACTAGTGGTTTTACTAACCATCAACAATTGATGCTCCTATTTGATTTCTACTTTCGCGGTGTCGCGAATAGCTCAAGGATCATCATATCTATCCCTGATATGTTATAGTTCATCACGAAGCTCTAGTAGCTTGGTGGCAGTGAATTTGGAGAACCATCAGTATCTCATCTGGAAGATCAACTCCCACTCGATTCAAGCGATTCTAGTACTCACACAATCTGAGAACATGCTCAATCTCCTTAGTGTGCAGGCTTAATAAACTTGTCAAAGGTCTCATACCTCTTGACGTGGGCACTAGCCTGAAATCCCAATTTCAGTCCTTGGAACATGTCATATGTTCTGCGATGTTTCAAAAACGTCTTTGGTGCCTCAATTCTAAACCATTTAGCGTTACGCACTGAACTATCATGTAGTCATCAAAACGTGTATGTCAGATGTTCGCAACATCCACAACCGGCGTTCGAGGGTCAGCTCACTGAGCGGTGCATTAAGGACATAATCCTTCTGCGCAGCAATGAGGACAATCCTCTGTTTACGGACCCAGCATGCATAATTGCTACTATCAACTTTCAACTAAATTTTCTCTAGAAACATATCTAAAATAGTAGAACTAAAGAGTAAGCTACGACATAATTTGCAAAGTCCTTTTGACTATGTTCATGATAATTAAGTTCATCTGATTATTTAATGAATTCCCACTTAGATAGACATCCCTCTAGTCATCTAAGTGATACATGATCCGAGTCAACTAGGCCGTGTCCGATCATCACGTGAGACGAACTAGTCATCATCGGTGAACATCTTCATGTTGATCGTATCTTCTATACGACTCATGTTCGACCTTTCGGTCTTCCGCGTTCTGAGGCCATGTCTATACATGCTAGGCTCGTCAAGTCAACCTAAGTGTATTACGTGTGTAAATCTGGCTTACACCCGTTGTATTCGAACGTTAGAATCTATCACACCCGATCATCACGTGGTGCTTCGAAACAATGAACCGTTGCAACGGTGCACAGTTAGGGGGAACACTTTTCTTGAAATTATTGTGAGGGATCATCTTATTTTAGCTACCATCGTTCTAAGCAAATAAGATGTAAAACATGATAAACATCACATGCAATCAAATAGTGACATGATATGGCCAATATCATTTTGCTCCTTTTGATCTCCATCTTCGGGGCACCATGATCATCATCGTCACCGGCATGACACCATGATCTCCATCATCATGATCTCCATCATCGTGTCTTCATGAAGTTGTCTCGTCATCTATTACTTCTACTACTATGGCTAACGGTTTAGCAATAAAGTAAAGTAAATACATGACGTTTATGTTGACACGCAGGTCATAAATAAATTAAGACAACTCCTATGGCTCCTGCCAGTTGTCATACTCATCGACATGCAAGTCGTGATTCCTATTCCAAGAACATGATCAATCTCATACATCACATATATCATTCATCACATCCTTTTGGCCATATCACATCACACGGCATATGCTGCAAAAACAAGTTAGACGTCCTCTAATTGTTGTTGCAAATTTTTACGTGGCTGCTATAGGTTTCTTAGCAAGAACGTTTCTTACCTATGCAAAAACCACAACGTGATATGCCAATTTCTATTTACCCTTCATAAGGACCCTTTTCATCGAATCCGATCCGACTAAAGTGGGAGAGACAGACACCCGCTAGCCACCTTATGCAACTAGTGCATGTCAGTCAGTGGAACCTGTCTCACGTAAGTGTACGTGTAAGGTCGGCCCGGGCCGCTTCATCCCACGATGCCGCCGAATCAAGATAAGACTAGTAACGGCAAGTAAATTGACAAAATCGACGCCCACAACTACTTTGTGTTCTACTCGTGCATAGAAACTACGCATAGACCTAGCTCTGATACCACTGTTGGGGAACGTAGCAGAATTTTAAATTTTTCTACGCATCACCAAGATCAATCTATGGAGTCATCTAGCAACGAGAGAGAGGAGTGCATCTACATACCCTTGTAGATCGCGAGCGGAAGCGTTCAAGAGAACGGGGTTGATGGAGTCATACTCGTCGTGATCCAAATCACCGATGACCGAGCGCCGAACGGACGGCACCTCCGCGTTCAACACACGTACGGTTGGGGAAGACGTCTCCTCCTTCTTGATCTAGCAAGGGGGAAGGAGAGGTTGATGGAGATCCAGCAGCACGACGGCGTGGTGGTGGAAGCAGCGGGGATCTCGGCAGGGCTTCGCCAAGCTCAGCGAGAGGGAGAGGTGTTACGAGGGGAGAGGGAGGCGCCAGGGGCTAGGGTGCGGCTCCCATGCGCCTCCCCACTATATATAGGGGTGGAGGGGGCTGGTTTGTTGCCCTCCAAGTCCATTGGGGCGTTGGCAAAGGTGGGGGGAAAGAAATCCCATCATTTCCCTTCCCCACCGATTGTTATCCCCCCTTTTTAGGGATCTTGATCTTATCCCTTCGGGATATGATCTTATTCCTTCTAAGGGGGGATCTTGGTGCGCGTTGACCAGGGGTGTGGGGCCTTGCCCCCACTAACCACGTTCATGTGGGTCCCCCATGCAGGTGGGCCCCACTCCGGAACCTTCTAGAACCTTCCTGGTACAATACAGAAAAATCCCGAACATTTTCCGGTGGCCAAAATAGGACTTCCCATATATAAATCTTTACCTCCGGACCATTCCGAAACTCCTCATGACGTCCGGGATCTCATCTGTGACTCCGAACAACTTTCGGGTTACCGCATACTAATATCTCTACAACCCTAGCGTCACCGAACCTTAAGTGTGTAGACCCTACGGGTTCGGGAGACATGCAGACATGACCGAGACGACTCTCCGGTCAATAACCAACAGCGGGATCTGGATACCCATGTTGGCTCCCACATGTTCCACGATGATCTCATCGGATGAACCACGATGTCGAGGATTCAATCAATCCCGTATTCAATTCCCTTTGTTCAGCGGTATTGTACTTGCACGAGATTCGATCATCGATATCCGATACCTTGTTCAATCTTGTTACCGGCAAGTCTCTTTACTCGTTCCGTGATCAACTCCTTGGTCACATTGTGCACATTATGATGATGTCCTACCGAGTGGGCCCAGAGATACCTCTCCGTCACACGGAGTGACAAATCCCAGTCTCGATTCGTGCCAACCCAACAGACACTTTTGGAGATACCCGTAGTGCACCTTTATAGCCACCCAGTTACGTTGTGATGTTTGGCACACCCAAAGCATTCCTACGGTATCCGGGAGTTGCACAATCTCATGGTCTAAGGAAATGATACTTGACATTTAGAAAAGCTTTAGCATACGAACTACATGATCTTTGTGCTAGGCTTAGGATTGGGTCTTGTCCATCACATCATTCTCCTAATGATGTGATCCCATTATCAACGACATCCAATGTCCATGGTCAGGAAACCGTAACCATCTATTGATCAACGAGCTAGTTAACTAGAGGCTTACTAGGGACATGGTGTTGTCTATGTATCCACACATGTATTTGAGTTTCCTATCAATACAATTCTAGCATGGATAATAAACGATTATCATGAACAAGGAAATATAATAATAACCAATTTATTATTGCCTCTAGGGCATATTTCCAACACTGCCACTGGTCGTCCCAACCGATCACTTTCGACCATCGGGATTACTCAGCAAGTATCCGGCGTGCAGGATGGGCTGCCTTGGTATTAGACCCAATAATTGACGGATACCATTTCACACAACTCCCGATGGACAGTGCCAGCAGTCTAAACCTAATATATCAGGACACAATCCGCAAAATGGGGATAGACCCAAGGGCTCATTGCACGGGCTCCCTGCTACTAGAGGTTATATTCGGCTTCCCTGATAACTTCCGTAGCGAAAATTTAACATTCCACATTGCTCCGTTCCAAAGTGGCTATCAAGCACTACTTGGACGCGAAGCTTTCGCTCGCTTTAATGCAATACCGCATTACGCTTCCCTCACGCTTAAGATGCCCGGTCCACATGGCATCATTACAGTGAATGGAAATATTGAGCGATCCTTGCGCGCCGAAGAGAGTGCGACTGCCTTGGTAGCCGCACACTAAAAACGGCCTCACCAACTAAATCATTTGATAGGTTGTCAAGACCACGGACATGGTTAGACGAGTCCGGCGTAGCTATATGTAATTCATACAGGTTTGATGGCCACACCCCTATCACAAATACAAGGGCTCAACGCATGCAGACAAGTGGCAAGTTTTACTCATCTTGAATTGTACATGGTTTCTTTAAACCTACCTTTTTGCACGGAAACTTTTCACCTAAGTTTCTCTCTTTTACAGATGACCATCGTGCTACACCCGTTCAGGATATGGCACAACGGAGACACAGGCGCAGACGTGCAGCAGGGACCCGTTCCAAGGATTCTTTTTAGATTAAGACCCTGCGTAAACCTTTTTTACTGTCTCTTGTTGATACACATCCCTCGGATTCTCAGTACAATTGAGAAGGATGCTGACGTCTTGGCATGTGGCCACGTCAGAATAATGCACGTACCTGGACACCAGGGGCTTCTTACAAAGGGCACTGTTTAGGCCTGGTTTATACCATAAAGACCGAATACCTTAGGGAGTGTTCGGCGTCGCGAGTTTTGCCTTATATGCATCAGCTCCGAATCATGTCTTTGGTAAAACGTTGGGTTTTCCCGGCTCCTGTGTTTTGCTGCCTTACGTTCCGCTCTATCGGCTAAGGCGGCACCAGGAGAACTACTGCGATTGTGCCGTGGTTCATCCGGACAAGCACCTCAGTAGAGAAAGCCGAAAACTGACTATCATGATATAGCGTGAGACTGGTCAACCACTCGATGACCTATCGAAATGTTAGAATTCCTCCGCCTTAACGAAGGGCCGTTTCCCGGCCAGGCATGTACGCACCCCGAATTCGGGAGAGTGCGGAGCCACCAGGGGCTATATAGTAGCCCCACCATCAAACTCCAATGGCTAAGTGAAAGTGTTATAGCATTATAGACCGGTTGCCCCGTTCACTGCGCTATCACCTCCTTAATAGGACCAAGACATTGGGTTAAGTGTGAACACGCGTCTTTTGCAAACACCTCCACATTATATGCGTGGGGGTTGCAGCCGACGACTGCAATCTTTCAGGTTATATATATATACATAAACGGCCGCACAGGAGGCATGATATTACTTCCAGGCAAAAGTATAAATACAGCCTTAATAAATTTCATAAAAACATTGTGTTTACAATGGAATGCATGTCACTCAAACATAATATTCTTCGAGCACTGGGCCTCTATCAAACGAGCACCCTCGAGAACTTCTTCGAAATAGTGCTCGGCAGCCACTCGGCCTATGGCCGAACCCTGCGCCGCAATAGTGGTAGCATCAATCTCCGCCCAGTATGCTTTGACACGGGCAAGGGCCATCCACGAGCCTTCTATACACGTCGACCTCTTAATCGCATTGATGCACGGCACCGCTCCAAGGAACTGCTGCACTAAGCTGAAATAGCTATTTGGCTTCGGTTTTTCCGGCCACAGATGATCTACGACGGACCTCATAGCGAGTCTGGACAATCTATTGAGTTCGGCCCATTCAGCTAGCTGATCAGTCAAGGGAAGCGGACGCTCTGGAACGTTAAATTGCGACCAGAACAGCTTGTCCACTTCACGATCTATTTGATCTTGGAAGTATTCAGCCGCATCGACATCGCTCGCCGCCAAGTCCATATATGCATCTGCCGAACTCCACAGCCGATCTAGAGGGGCATACCGCGGATCTCCGAACTTCCTCCACAGCAAAAAGGGCTTCCCAGCCACAATATCACCAGCTTCACGCAGCTCTTCCTTCCTTGCCCTCATAGCAGAGCGGGTGTCTTTGGCCGCCATCGTGGCCTTTTCGAGGCCCGTCGCCTTCGCACGATTCTCTTATTCAAGGAACTGGCAACGGTTGGCAGTGTCTCTTAACTTTACAGCCATCTTGGCCATTTTATCTTTGCTCTCGCAATGTGCAGCCTTTTCGGCTCTTAACTCTTCGGCCGCCTTTAAAGCGGCCGCATTACTAATTCTTGCTTGTTCCTTGGCTCGGGCAAGTTCCGCCCGAAGGGTCTCCACGGTGGCAGCTCCATCTACAGTCACAACATATTAAAGATACTGGCGTTACGCTGCTCTTCCTATGTGACATTCGCCAGAAAACATCACTTACCCTGTGCCTCGTCAAGCCGCTTGTTAACAAGCTCGATGTCGGCATCTGTCGCATCCAGTTGCCGCTTTAGTTTGGCAAACTCATTAGTCCGGCTAGCCACCGGACCTTCCACCACCTGCACATAAAAGCGGTATGGTTATTACCTGGGACTACGATCCTCTGTTTGCCGCCGTTCTTAGCGACAACCAGAGTCTCAGGGGCGACTATCTACACAGGGCACACCTAAAAATGTGCGGTACTATGACACATGTATATCATTTCACGTACCTCAAAGCCCGTCAGTAGACTCATAAAGGCTTCATGCAATCCGCTTTCGGCGGACGAAATTCTTTCCATCACTGTACCCATCAACGTACAGTGTTCTTCTGAGATGGCCGCTCGCTCCAACAGCTCCCTCAGTACGTCCGACCGCATACCAGACGGTGCCGGACTCTTTTGTTTGCTCTCTTCAAGAGTCGGACGCTGGGGACTTCGGGTGACTATAGGATTATCTTCTGGCCTCACGGGATCCGGAGAGGCCCTCCGTCACGACACTTCAAGGTCGCCCGCTTCTCGAGCGGGGGAGGGGTTTTGCTCTCCATCATCTCCGGAAGAAGATCCCCCAAAGACGAGCTCTGCTGAGAAGGGATAAGATCCGAACTGCAAGATAAACGCTTCGGTTATTTTCCTCAAAGGTAAGGTAATATATCTCCACTATTAAAGTACTTTTTGATTACTTACAGCTCGTTGGAGGGATGATCCTCGCGCGAACTTTGTGCAGCAAAAGAACCCTCCGAGGCAGGACCCTCTGGTGGAGATTTCTTCTCCTGTTTGGAAGCCTTGGTTTTCGGATCTTCAGAGGCAGTCCTCTTCCTTCCCCGAAGCGAGAAAAGGTCAGATTCTATCCCTTGGTTATCCTCCTTCACGGAGGCGCTCATTCCCTCGGTTGGAATTGGTAGCAATGGGGGCCTACTTTCGACCTCATTATTCCCCCCTTTATCTTCCTTCGAGGGCTCCGGGCAAGGTGCTAGCTTGAGCATCTTTTCCAGTACCGGATTCTCCAAACCCTCAGGAAGGGGGGCCGAACATCAAATCATCTTCGCCTTTGTTAGCCAGTCCTGGTCAAAGATCGATTTTCAGAATGACGTCATGGTAAATGAAAGACGGTGTGTTCGGCTAGAGGATTACTTACTTGGTTGGCGGTACGGTTGCTGCTCAGGCCCACACCCTCGGTAGTATCCGGACACTCTATTTGGGGTCCGAAGAATGATTTGTACATCTCCTCGTGCGTCAGGCCGAGGAAATTCTGAATAGTGCGCGGCCCTTCTGGGTTGAACTCCCACATAAGGAGGGGCCGGCTTTTGCATGGCTGGATTCATCGAACCAGCATGACTTGCACCATCGTAACCAGACTGAAATCTCCTTCGAAGAGATCTTGAATGCGGCTCTACAGTACAGGCACGTCCTTGGCTGGACCCCAGCTCAGCCCTCTGCTAATCCATGACATTAGTTGTGGTGGAGGGCCCGAGCGGAAAACAGGAGCAGCCACCCACTTGGCACTTCTGGGAGCTGTGATGTAAAACCACTCCTGCTGCCATAATCCGGACACCTCTGGAAAGGAACCCTTTGGCCATGGAGCTCCTACGATTTTACTTATTAATGTGCCTCCGCACGCTATGTGCTGCCCCTCGACCATCTTCGGCTTCACGTCAAAGGTCTTGAGCCACAGGCCGAAGTGAGGGATAATGCGGAGGAAGGCCTCACGTACGACAATAAATGCCGAGATGTGGAGAAAGTAGTCCGGGGCTAGATCGTGGAAATCTAGCCCGTAATAGAACATCAAACCCCTAACGAAGGGATCCAGGGTGAGGCCTAGGCCTCGGAGGAAGTGGGAGATGAACACAACATTCTCGTTGGGTTCGGGAGTAGGGACGACCTGCCCTCGGGCAGGCAGCCGATGCGAAACCTCGACGGTCAGGTATCTGGCCTCCCTCAACTTCTTGATATCCTCTTCCGTAACGGAGGAGGGCATCCACCAGCCTTGAAGGCTGGATCCGGACATGATTGAAGGTCCGAAGCACCTGACCTAAGCTTTGGGTGTTAGAACTCGAGGCAGGGGAAGGATTCGATTCAGCACGGGAGGGAAAAAAGTAAAAGCCTTCTCCCTTTATAAAGAGGGTGAATATCAAGCGTCCTCCTAGTGGCCGTTTGGGACTTTCCTAGAATCTAGGAGTCCTGGGCACGGTTGGGTTACCCACGACCGTATTGATGAGAATCCCGTAATTAGGGGAACACGATCTCCGCTTTGACAAGACGTGTCAAGAAACCGCCTCGCGTTATGTGTGGAGCTGGTTGAAGAAAAACGGTTTGAATAATCACCGAGCTATGGCCTGACGTCATGTTGCCAAAGCGTGTCAGAAGATTAAGATTTGTGGAAATATTATTCTCTCTACGGTGGTATGTGGAATTTATTTTGCAGGGTCAGACACTATCCTGGTATTCAAACTCTTTTGTGATATGTTCGGAGGAGGAACCCGCCTTGCAATGCCGAAGACAACACTGCACGCCGGACTCATCGTCATTAAAGCCTGGTTCAGGGGCTACTAAGGGAGTCCAGGATTAAGGGTCTCTGGATAGCCGGATTATATCCTTTGGCCGGATTGATGGACTATGAAGATACAAGATTGAAGACTTCGTCTCGTGTCCGGATGGGACTCTACTTGGCGTGGAAGGCAAGCTAGGAAGTACGGATATGGATATCTCACCTTTTGTAACCGACCTTGTGTAACCCTAACCATCCCCGGTGTCTATATAAGCCGGAGGTTTTTAGTCCGTAGGACACAATAACATACAATCATACCATAGGCTAGCTTCTAGGGTTTAGCCTCTCTGATCTCGTGGTAGATCTAATCTGGTACTACCCATATCATCAATATTAATCAAGCAGGACGTAGGGTTTTACCTCCATCAAGAGGGCCCGAACCTGGGTAAAACATCGTGTCCCCTGACTCCTGTTACCATCCACCTTAGACGCACAGTTCGGGACCCCCTACCCGAGATCCACCGGTTTTGACACCGACAGTCCTGTTCAACCACACCTCCATGGGCACCCCTCCACCATCTACTTTTCATCTAGCCCTCCACACCACAGGGTCATGTTCATCCAGAGGCAACGCCACCGCAAACTTTTCATCCACCCCCATCCCCTCGCAACGCTCACTGTTCATCCTAGAGGCAGCATCGATCGGCTTCAGTTAGCAGTAGTAGCGAAGGAATCGCTCGATCGGGTTCAGTTAACAGCCATAGACCGATCGCTCCGGTTCAGTAACACGTAGCCTGCAGTGCAATCGCTCGGGTTCAGTTATAGCCCAACGCCTCGCTCGTGTTTAGTTAGAGCCAACGCCTCGCACACACGCGCATACATGTATGAGAGAAATGCGCATCGCTCGGCCCCCGACCTCCCACCGTAACCGGTAACTCCCCGAAATTTTCCTCGCCCTCGCTTCTACCACGTTTTTTTCCGTCATGGACGGCCCAAAGAATGTCATGCAGCTGCGTCTCCGGCCCGCCCAGGATGAAAAGCCCATTTTCTGTCATGATTTTTTGTCATAGAAGTAGGAGCCCACCACATCTATGATGATACCGGGTTTTGTCACAATTATCGTCATAGAAGTGTCATATGTATGACAGAAAAAAATTCGTTCGGCCCAAAATGTCACAGGTGTGTCTTTTTTTGTAGTGAAGAGGGTTTGTGACTCCTTGAACTAGTGCAAGATATGGAAGTTGTTTGCACTTGTCCATGCCAAAATGGTAAGAGTAAAGTATGTTGGCGGAGTCACCCTCAAGAACTCTCTAGTTCTTCTTCTTAGGGATCCACACCATCTTGATGGGAGTCCTTGGAGTTGTAGTCATACTTAATGAAGTGGAACTTGATGTAGTCTTGGGAACCCACTTGACCAAGGCCTTAGGTGCTTCTTCAAATGCATCAATCTCCTCTTGAAGCTTGTCCTTGCCTTTTAGCTTGTGGTCTTGTGGTGGAAGATCATCTTGAGCTTGTGTTCCTTGGAAAGCAGTAGGATCATACTTCTCTTGTTGAGGAACAAACTTTGTCTTGGGGTATTGATCTTCTTCCCACTCAACTCCATTGGCATTGAACTTTCGTTCAAAACCAATACCTTGATTCCTCCGGTGTCTTCCTTGCTTGCGTACAATTTCCTCAAATTGCTTACTTTCGGCAAGACTCTTGTAAACACCTTTCTCTATAATTCCCTTCAATAAGTTGTTTTCTTGCTCAAGTGTAACTTGGCTAAGAGAATCATTAGTGGAATCAAGAGAACTACTAGAAGTAACAACGTTGGATTTAGCATGATTGTTGTTACTACTAGAGGAAGAACCTTCCTTGTTCTTGTTGCTAGATTTAACTTGTGGCATGTAAGTAGACAAGAGTAAACGTTTGGCAATATAAGAAGAACTTTTCTTGCGAAGATCATCATTGATTGCCTTGAAGAACTCATGCTCTTGCTCAAGGTTGAGCTTTTCAAAATGTAGCTTCTCATGAGTCTTTAAAAGTTCTTGATGATCTTCCAAGGTAGTTTCATGAGCTAATTTAAGAGTGTTTAGTTCTTTAGTTAGATGCTTAATCTCCTTCTTATCATTGTCATTCATTTTATCTTGATTAGCATGATTAATAGCAAGTTCATCACAGTTTTCATAACTAGAGTTGACAACAAGTAAATCATCATCACCTAGCAAATCATCTTCATCACTATTAAAATCAACATACTCGAGGTGTGATACCTTTGGACCTTTAGCCATGAAGAATCTTCCAATTCCTTCATTTGGTGAATCAAATATGCCGTAGGAGTTGGTTGACACAAGTGCTAGACCGGCAGCACCTTCATCTTGAGTATATTCGGAGTAGGAGTGATAACTTCTTTCGGAGTGATCGTCAGAGTCGGAGCCAGATACCCATTCACCAACATGAGCTTGATGTCTTCGTTTTGTGTAGATCTTTGATGATTTGTCCTTCCTTTCCGAAACCTTGCTTCTTCATGATGTTCTTCATTCATAACGGTCATCTCTACTCCTTCTCTATTGGAGGTGATTCTTCTCTTCTACTTCTTCTTTTAGGAGAATCTTCTCTTCATTTGTAGGGAGTCGTACACTCATTGGAATAGTGTCCGGGTCTTCCACAATTGTTGCAATTTCGTTCACGACTTAAAGATCTTTTGTCATTGTAGGACCTTGACTTGGAACTTCTTTCCTTGTTTCTACTCTTGTAGAACTTGTTGAAGTTCTTCACCATTAGGCTCAATTCTTCGTTGAAGGTTTGTTTCTCACTTGATGATGTGGGAGCATCACATGAGGCTTTGTAAGCACCACTTGACTTGTTGTGAAGCTCTTCCTTATCCTTGAGTGACATCTCATGAGCAACAATTCTTCCAATGACTTCCGTTGGCTTGAGATCTTTGTAATTGGGCATCATTTGGATCAATGTGCACACGGTATCATATTTTCCATCCAAGGCTCTAAGGATCTTCTTGATGATGAATCTATCGGTCATCTCTTCACTTCCTAAGCCGACAATCTCATTTGTGATGAGAGCAACCCTAGAGTACATTTCAGCGACACCTTCACCATCCTTCATTTTGAACATGTCAAGTTGACTTTGAAGCACATCCAGTTTGGATTTCTTGATGGAGTCGGTACCTTCATGCATATCAATCAAAGTATCCCAAATTTCCTTTGCATTCTCAAGACGGCTGATTTTGTTGAATTCTTCGGGGCACAATCCGTTGAAGAGAATATCACAAGCTTGAGCATTGTATTGCAGCATCTTCAACTCTTCCACGGTAGCTTCATGGTTCGGTTCTCTTCCATCAAAGAGTTCACCTTGCAAGCCAATACACACAATAGCCCAAACGGCGGGGTTATGTCCAAGAATATGCATTTTCATCTTATGCTTCCAACTAGCAAAATTAGTACCATCAAAGTTAGGACCTCTACGGTGGTAATTTCCCTCACTAGATGTCATACTCTCCTAGGTTATGAAACCAAGGCTATGATCACCAAAAGCTATGGAAATCAAACCAAATGGAGACCAAACCTCGGATACCACTTGTAGGATCGAAAGTACGTCTAGAGGGGGTGATTAGACTACTTGACCAAATAAAAATCTAGCCTTTTCCCAATTTTAAGTCTTGGCAGATTTTAGCAACTTAGCACAAATCAAGTAATCAACCTACATGTGCAATTCTAAGAGTATGGCAGCGAATGTAAAACAATTGCATATGAAGGTAAAGGGAGGAGTTTGGAGGGAGCAAACGCAATGTAGACATGGAGATTTTTGGCGTGGTTCTGATAGGTGGTGCTATCATACATCCACATTGATGGAGACTTCAACCAATGAAGGGTAACGGTTGTGCGAGTCCACAGAGGGCTCCACCCACGAAGGGTCCACGAAGAAGCAACGTTGTCTATCCCACCATGGCCATCGCCCACGAAGGACTTGCCTCACTAGGGTAGATCTTCATGAAGTAGGCGATCTCCTTGCCCGTATAAACTCCTTGGTTCAACTCCACAATCTAGGAGACACCACTCTCCAAAAGGTAATAGATGGTGTGTTGATGATGAACTCCTTGCTCTTGTGCTTCAAATGATAGTCTCCCCAACACTCAACTCTCTCTCATAGGATTGGATTTGGCAGAAAGATGATTTGAGTGGAAAGCAACTTGGGGAAGGCTAGAGATCAAGATTTATGTGGTTGGAATGGAATATCTTGACCTCAACACAAGTGTAGGTGGTTCTCTCTCGGAAAATGTATGTTGGAAGTGTAGGCATGTTCTGATGGCTCTCTCCACGAATGAAGAGTGGGTGGAGGGGTATATATAGCCTCCACACAAAAATCTAACTGTTACACACAAATCACCAAACTCGGTGGGACGGAATTATAAAACTCGGTCAGACCGATTTAGTTCAAAATGTGAACGTTAGGATTTTCGGTGGGACCGACATGTCAACTCGGTGGGACCGATTCCATTAGGGTTAGGGCATAACGTAATCTCGGTGAGACCGATTACACAAACTCGGTGGGACCGATTTTGGTAATAGACAAACAGAGAGTTGGTCAGGCAAACTCGATGGGACCGATTCGCTCATCTTGGTTAGACCGAAATGTTACAAAGGGGAAACAGAGAGTTTGCATTGCAATCTCGGTGGGACTGATCGCTCATCTCGGTTGGACCAAAACGTTACGAAGGGAAACAAAGAGGTTGCAATTCCATCTCGGTGAGACCGAGATCCCTATAAGTGAGACCAAAGTGACTAGTGTTTGTGGCAGTGGCAAAATAGTAAACGAGATGCGATGTAAATAAAAGAGATGCAATATAATAAGAAAGAGACTCGGGGCCCATAGGTTTCACTAATGGCTTCTCTCAAGATAGCATGTATTACAGTGGGTGAACAAATTACTGCCGAGCAATTGATAGAAAAGCGCATAGTTATGAAGGTATCTAAGGCAACACTACTAGGAAAAGGCCTACTAATGGCACACTGGTTTTGCCTACTAATGGCGCACTACCGGTGCGCCATTAGTATCACGCCACTAGAATTTTTTACAAATGGCGCACCACTCGTGCGCCATTAGTATCTGGTATGCTAATGGCGCACCAGGAAGTGCGCTATTAGTATGTAACACCATGCGCCATTAGTATGCCTCCCGGGGGGCCATATGTAACCATATGCTTTGTCATACTAATGGCGCACTCTGTCTTGATGCGCCACTAGTATCCTTTGGCATACTAATGGCGCACCTTGTGGTGATGCGCCATTAGTATGAATATTTGGTTTTTTTACTTTTCTGATTTTTGCACAGGTTACAAAATATATTATTGGACAGAATATAGACAGCAGCACACAGCAACGGCAGATTCATCGAATACAATAGAAGATTAGTCTCCGAATACAATTCATCATATTAGTCTCCGAATTCAAAAGACCGAACAAAGATAAAACATTACAAGTCTCAAGACCGCGAGTATCGAGTTTGTCTTCACATTACAAGTTGATATCGATCATCTAAACTACCATCACATAGAAGAGAGCTGTGGTCATCACGATGAGCATCATCGCGATCAAACTGGTCTTCATCCGGTTCCTCCAACGCTCCCTCCTCTCTCCCTCTAGATAGCGGGCGTATCTAGATTCGGCCTCCACCCTAGTGGTGTACCCTTTGTAACTGTTACCGCTGAAACGGTGAACCTGTCTCCGACACTCCTCCCAGTCGTCGTAGACTCCGGGAACCTTACCCTTGTACACGACATACGACGGCATCTCTATGCACAAGCCAAACAACAGACAATACATAAGCAATATGTAAGTATGCAACAAAAGGATCGGAAGAGAAAAGCAAGACATTAATAGCACGATTCATGGTCCTACTAATAAATAGCATCGATTACATCTAAGTTGAACAACTTTCCAAACCAAAGAGACATACAAATTCATTAAAGTTTAATTACAACATGAGCCAATCAATGTTTCAGAACTACACATCACTACTTTCGACTCGACTCATCGGACAGTGGCGTGGATGAAGCCACCGTCTGTCGTGATGGTCATGAAATCGCAGGCGTTGTTACCCTTCATTTGTAGCGTTTCATCTATCTCACTGTTGGACGGTTGATATCTGAGGAAGAACTGCCCCAAGGTATTAAGGACATCTTGATGGATGATGTCCGCAAACTCCGACTGGATGCGAAAGAATTCTTGTCTGAGGTCCGCGTCCTGGATTGCCGACAAGCTCGCGGCCCAATCTTTGAGATTATCTGGTAGCAGAAGGTGATGATGGTCCCTTACGATCGCCCGCATATGATGGAGGGCGTAGTAGGCATCCTTCTGACCGCCAGGCGGCTGCTTGACGCAGCAGAACTTCGTATTGTGTGAGAACATGTGCTTGCCGTACTTACGAACTGCCCTGGTGAAGGTGCCTCCAGATTTGGTGTAGCCAGGGAGAACATCATCAAGAACTTTCTTGATATTTGTGTAGTCTATCTTGGAGTTACTGTTCGGGTCTAAATACGTGGCCATGGAATATTTTGGGCTTAAGAGGATGAGTGTGCAATGTGTGTCACTGCACAGAACATGGAATGTTAGAAAAAAAAAGAATGATCGAAATCTAAGAAATCATATGTTACGGGGCGGTTAAGGGATGACTTACTCGGGAAAGTAAGGCACAAGGAAGTTATCATTATCTGCGTTTGCCAGAATGATGCCTTCGAGGTGTGAACTCGCAACTTGGCGGTCCCCAGCGCTGCTCACGTGCTTGGCATGCATGTAGAAGGGGTCGACTATCACGATGTCCGGGGTCTTGTCTCTAATGATCCGCATCTCCATACTCAGCGAAAACAGCCGAACGAAGGTGTAGTGCAGCGGATGAAGGTTAAACATAGCAAAGATGTCATCAAACCGCAGGACAATCGTACCCCCGATGTCGCCATCCACAAAGCCCTTGCCCTCTGGCACCTTGGCCACGAAAACCGGGTATGCCACATCCTTGTCTCGGAGACGCCGCTTCTCCAAAGAAAGAACACTGTCGTGCAGACTCCGCATAGCACCGGTTGTAGCATTGAGCATATTTGGCGGTAGCATCGCCCTACCCGCCACATGCACCCTCCTCGAGATATCCTTAGGTGAAGGTGGCCCGTCCTGAGCACGGATCGAACTCGGTGCCAGCTGGCTCGCACCGGCGCCCTTGTTAGTATTTCATTTCCGTCCCTTCTTCTTGATCTCCTGTAATGGGACCGAGTTCTGCTCACAGACCGCCTTCTTGAGCGTGTTGGGGCTGATAATATTTCGCACCTCAGCTATCTGAGGCTCGGTGAAGGCGGGAGATGGAGGTGTGTCCTGAGAACTGAACGCCAGACGACGCCTGTTGCAATTGGATTTCTACGCCGTACCAGCTAGATCGCGGTCGTCTTGGTTGGGTTCTTGAGAAAGAGGACCACATAACTCGTCAGCGTACCCATGTTCGGCAAAGTACTTATCAACTTTGGTAAATGTACCGTCGTCGTTGTCGTCACCGTCCGGATCCTGTGCCATAGGGCTGTTCGGATCCTGTGCCATAGGGATGTCCGGCAGGTCCGGTAGCATTGCAGCGTTCTTGCCATGGCTTGGCGCCGGCATGACTGGCGGTCTTGTCTGTGGGGTGGTGTCCCCCGCCCCCAAACGAATCTGGCTCTTCGGACAAAGCAGGGGCCAGTTTACGCAGGCGCTGAGGGTCATCTCATCTTCTTCGTCGGCCCCAGCGGGTCGAATCAGAGGTAACAGCTCGTCGCAACCTGGCAGCACCCAAACCACTTCAACCCTATTAACTGTGGGTGGCATCGGATTACCGTGGAACATGGGGTTGCCCGGTTGAACGATTCTGCCCTTGGCGACATCGACCAACTCGCCGCCCACGAAGTGCAGAAGAGTGCAAGGAACGTCGGCGGTGCCCTGCGAAAACATGTAGGGCGTCAGGGTTGCCCAGTCAAAGGCAAGGAGATGAAGTCATCGGCCGAGAGGCTTAGTTACCGTGATGCCGTCGAGCTCGGCTAATGTCGAGGCACCGCCAACGGTGGGCGTGCAATTGATGGAGGGGCCGCTTGCTGGCGAGGTGCCGGCCGGCGTACACCCGGGTGCATTAAGCTCCAATGTCCATGCCGGCGCCAGAGACATGAATACCGCCTCCGCCAGAGACACCAATGGCGCCGCCGGAGACAGCAATGGCGCCGCCTGCGCGCTGTGCGAGTTGCTGGTCGTGAAGTTGGGAACCGGGGGAGGCCCCTGTTGGCCGCCCGCAATCCACGTCGTCAGCCCATGAATCAACTTAGGCACCATGGCGTTGAGCTTCGTTCCCAGTTGTTGTTCCACTTGCTCTTGGACAAGCTCCGGAATCCGCGCCACTTGTGCCTTGAGTGCTTCAACCTCGCGCGACTGGCTTTCCGAGCTGGTCTTTTTCTCCTTTCGCCCACCAGCGGTATAGTATGACGACCATTTTTTGGAAAAGCCTTTGCCGGCCACACGACCAACTGACGTCGGCTTACTGAGCTTATCCTTGTTTTTCATTACGTTCAACGCCCTATTTAAAGGGGTGTCGAAAGGGGAGCTCTGAGACGACCCCGTGCTACTGCTTTCAGTCTCCTTCGCCAGAACAAGCTCAAGCGCCCTGGTCTTCGGATCCGTGGTAAGCTCCTTTGTTATCGGCTCCTCCTTGTACCGGGCCCTGACATAGTTCCTGGTCTGCTTGTCACTGTTGTATTTCTCGAAGCGGGGCGGTAGGCCTTGCTCGGCACGCTCCGCGTCCTCCTTGTCCCATATAGGCTCCGCCACTCTGTAACCGCCGGGACCGAGTTTGTGTTCCCCTAAGTTCAACTCCCGCATTTCTTTCCCCCACTGACTTGATTCGGAGGTTGCACTGCTCTCGCACTTGATCTTGAACTCCTTGTAGTCCTCTTCGCTGATCGAAGGATTTTTCGCCTTGATCTTCTCATAACTATCACCTTCCTCAATCATTCTCTTCACCGTGCTTCTCCAAGTAGACAGGGCCTTGCTCATCCTCGTGAGGGCGACACTGTTCACTTTATTCCCTGCGAGGCTTGTGTTTTCAAATTCAGCGGGGAACTTGTATCGTTCGTGCAGCTTTGTGAAGAGGAGATTGCGCAAATTCCCTCGGTCCTTATGCCTAAGGTTCTCGGTGTTGATCGAGACGGTGCTCCGGAGAATGCACCCGAGCTGAACCGAGTACCCCTTGACTATATGTTTGGGCTCCGTTGGATGCCCGTCGGAGTCCACTTGAGTAAATTCCTCCTTGACGGTGCGGAGCACGTTCGGGCGCCGGTCCTTCCGTTGCTTCTTCGGTTGGCTGCCATCTGTGCGTGCGCCGCCATCATCAGTGGTGGCATCCTCGGCGGCACCATCAGTGGTGGCATCCTCGGCGGCACCATCAGTGGTGTCATCCCCGACGCCACTAGGGGTTGTGTAGTCAGGATCGGTGTCTTCCGCGGCGTCCTAATAGCGGTGAGGTTGTTCCTCCAACTCCTGGGACAGCTCCCAGAATTGCTTGCCGCCCGAACCGCCGGCCTCATCGTTGTGGGCCATGTTTTGCTCTAAATAGGAAAAAAGTTTGGTCAAAAAGTTGGTTATTGTCAAGGAACAAGATCATGGTCTCATCATTTAGGGTTTGTCGACACCGAGGCATCCTAAAAGCTAAGCTTTTATCATTTAGGGTTTGTCGATGCTGAGGCACCCTAAAAGCCTAAGCGTACATCATTTAGGTTCTCATCGACACCGAGGCACCCTAAAAGCCAAGGTTTCATCATTTAGGGTTTGTCGACGCTGAGGCACCCTAAATGCTAAGTTTTCATCATTTAGGGTTTATCGATGCCGAGGCACCCTAGGTTGGGCCTAATCACTTGGCACTAATCAGTTGGCTCTATTGCCACCTATGTTGGGTTTATCATCTAGGGTTTATCGATGCTGAGGAGAATTTCTAAGTTGGGCCTAATCACTTGGCTCTATTGCCACCTATGGTTTAATGCAGCAAGAATAAAGGGGCAGTTGATCCTACTTAATTAAGTACTAAGATACCCCGGCCCATGCATTAGTAGCAAGTACCTCATATGTCCGATTTTTAGCAAAGTCATGCTAAAATTCACGGAAAATTTCAGCATGACCTTTGCTGAAAATAGGACATATGGAGTACCCAAATTTGCCGGAACGGAAGTTAATCGACATTCCGGCAAACTCAAGGGCCTCTCGGGGTACCTGCAAAATCATCACGACACGAAGGGCCTCAAGCAGCAGCGGCGTCTCCCAGGACCCCATTTTTTTGCTAAATTTCTTTGAGCAACAATGAGAGCAGAAAATTCAGCATATTTCTATACAATTTTTTTGGTATATATCAGGTTTTGGCTGCATTTGCAAATGTATTCCATGTATTGCAACCCTCGAGAATTCCTAGCATGAGGTTTGTCCATCACTTTTGGCTCACTTATTAATCTACTCATCCTATGTCAATATCCACATGCTATGTCATCTGATGTTCCTGAATCATTGTAGTTTAGGCACCATACAAGATTGTTAGTTCAATGTGCTTTATATCCTAGTTATACTACTGCAGGAAAGGAGGATCATCATACACATATATATGTATAGCAATTGACAGGAGCTTCATCATTTTTAGTAACAACAATACATATATAGCAATTGGAAGCAAACAGATGTACACATAAGATAGAAATGTAGTGCTGAAAGTTTAATGCTTACAAAAGACTTGCTGAAATAGTGAAAAATATGGAGTCACCAAGCTGGCTAAGAAACTCCCAAAGTCCACTAGCAAATCCAAGATCTAATCCTATTACACACATCATAACAATTTAAGATAATTAGGATAAGGATTGTAGGAAATGAAAAAGAAAGAGCTCAAAAAACAATCACAACAGAAAAATAATAAAAACCTAGTCCTAGAAGAAAATAAATCCTAAAAGAAAAGAAATCCTAAAATCTGGAGCAAGTCCTAGCAGTAGTAGTCCAACTAGATGGCCACCACTACTACTCCTATCTCTGTTTAGCATCATCCACACGATAGTCCTAACTCTGTGAATTTCAAAAATAAAATAGAAGTCATGTATATAGTTCAAAGTTTGAAACATAAGGCAAGATAGTCCCAATCTTTGAGACTTCTCTTATGGTATATATACTGATTAATTACTGAATTTGAGCATGTTGTATCACCCGCGGACTATTACACGGTCGCGATGACGGAGCTGGGAGTGCATGGCAAGCAAAGAGGAGAAGGTGATGTGAGATAAATAATAATCATGAGCAAATTGCAGGGCATATGAGTTGGCCATTGGAATTTTGTTTGGCACAGCTGAACAGCAAAGAAGGTGCCGTAGAAGCAGCTGCTACTGCTAGCTCCACTACATACATACTAGCCACTCTAAAACTACACCAAAATCAATGGGAGATGTATTCATAAGCAAGTTAAGCCCTGGAAGGGCGCAAATGTATAGACAAGAACAAGGCATAACACATCAAAATCTTCATAAACAAGTCATATATCATAGGAGATCTATTAAGCCCTAGAACGGCGGAGACAGGGGCATGGAGAAACGCACCTTAGTGGAGAAGAACCAGGAGGGCCAAGGGGAGCGGGACGCAGAGATCTTAGGAGCAGATACCTCCACAGACGGTGAGGCCGCGGTGGCCGGAGGTGGAAGAAGGCACAGACGCCGTAGACGGTGGAGGCGTCGGTGTCGTAGAGGCGCCGGATACCTTGCCCTGTGAGACAGAGAAGGGGCCATCAGCTGCACAGGCGGGGGGCAAGGGGAGGAGGAGGAGGGGCAAGGGGAGGAGGAGGAGGGGCAAGGGGAGGAGGAGGGGGGTGGGGCGTACGGTGCTGCGTCGCTGCTCGGCGCCGACGGAGGAGGAGGTCCGGCGAGGGTCGGGGCGGCGGGCGGGGGCGCGGGGGCGGCGGGGGTGGAGTCCGGTGAGGGAGGGGCGGCGGCGTCGTGGGTCGGGGCAGCGCGCGGGTGGATCTGGTGGCGAGGGAGAGAGGGTCGAAGGGGATCTGGCGAGGGAGAGGGAGGATAGCTAGGGGGAAGCTTACTAATGGCGCACCACACCTCGGTGCACCATTAGAAATCTTTTTTTTAGATAGCAATGGCGCACCCCGCAGCGGTGCGCCATTAGAATGTTTTTTTATTATAGTTCGAGCACAGGTTATATTGCACCTAACCCAATCCACATCAAAACCCGCCCACTAGCCCAATTGGTTAGCATGCAGCACACACACCAGGAGGTCCTCGGTTCGATTCCCAGGCTCCGCAATATTTTTTTTTGCATTTTAAATGCTATTTGATATTTATTTGTGTTTAAATATGTTCAAACTGGTTTAAATCATAACAGTAATATTTTTTTATAAAAACAGTAATAATTTTTTAAAAAATATGTTCAAATTTGTTACTTGAAAATATCATCGGCGGCGGCGGTGGAGCGGGGGAGGGTGCGGGGGGGTGCCCGTTGGCGGCGGTGGAGCGGGGGAGGGTGCGGGGGGCCGGGTGCTCGTCGGCGGCGGTGGAGGGGGATCGAGATCGAGTGTCCTCATGAATTCAAAAAGTGCCCGTGAAATTTAAAAATATTCATGATATCAAAAAGTGCCCATGAAATACAATCGAGAAATGAAGACTATGATTTAAATACAATCGATCTTAGCTAGCTATCTGTTCACAATCTTCTTGCCCTTCTTTTTCGCAAATGGAGTTCTTCTGTGGAACGGACGTCCTTTAGGTAGGGTGGTCCTGCTTCTTCTTGTGGTGTGTGCTACTACTTCATCGTCGTTGTCATGTTCGATCTTCGGGTCGCCGTACTTGTCGAAGTCTTGCTCATTGGCTACTCCATCCATTCCGATGATCTTCCTTTTGCCTCTCCTCACGACAACACGACTGGGCTTTGACGGGTCGGTAATGAAGAAGCATTGGTCCACTTGGGAAGCCAGTACCCATGGATCATTTTTCGCGGTGACGTTTGCGCCTGCGGTCTTGGATTTGGCTTCGGGTATAACCATGGTGGTGAAATACCGGTCTTCTTTTAGGACGCTCTTGGCCCATCTGACACGGAACATCGGGACCTCTCTCCAGCGTAGCTCAGCTCCTAGATCTCCTCGATCCTTCCGTAGTATCTGTCCTTGTCGTTACCGCTGTAGGATTTCATCGTTACCTCGGAGTTCTGATAACCATCGCTCTTCATGTCCTTGTTCTCGGTGTAGAATGTGTAGCCGTTGATATAGTACG
This sequence comes from Triticum urartu, assembly GCF_003073215.2. Lineage (NCBI taxonomy): Eukaryota > Viridiplantae > Streptophyta > Magnoliopsida > Poales > Poaceae > Triticum > Triticum urartu. The sequence goes on from NC_053023.1 coordinate 515,486,608, forward strand.
CCTCATAGGTCATCAGGTTGTGCTCGGCGCCCTGTGACAAGGCGAATATGAGTTGTTCTTCCGTGGAAGAATCCTCATGTAAAGGGTATGACAGAAGCTTCTGCTTGAACCAATGCGTGAAACATGAGTTGTGCTCTTTGATTATATCTCCATCCGTCCTCTGTTGGCCTCGGTCATTGTACGTCTTCTCAATAAAGGTTTTGTGCTCTACCACCCAAGGATCGACCACGTCTATGTGTTGTAGCACGACTAGGTTTGCTCTTTCAAAGTCGGCGAGTCGACCCTCGAAGTCGACATGCATTTCGCGGCGACCCTCACGGTGACCCCATCTAGCGAGCCTGCCGAGGTGCTTGTTGACGGGCAGACCAACGGGGTTCTCGATGCCTAGATAATTCGTGCAGTAGGAGATGCACTCTTCGGTCAGAAAGCCCCTGGCTATACTTCCCTCTGGACGTGACATGTTGCGAACGTATCCTTTGATGACACCATTCATCCTTTCGAACGGCATCATGCTGTGCAGGAACGTCGGCCCGAGTTGGATGATATCCTCCACGATATGGACCAGCAGATGCACCATAACATCGAAGAATGCGGGCGGGAAGTACATCTCAAGCTCGCATAGTATCACCACGATCTCTTCCTGTAGCCTTCTGAGTTGCCTCACGCCAATCGACTTCCAAGAGATGACGTCGAAAAAGTTGCATAGGCCAAATAGCGTTTCATGGACGTGCGCGTCCATGATCCCACGAATTGCAACTGGAAGTACCTGCGTCATCAGCACGTGATAGTCGTGAGACTTCATCCCGCTGAACTTCTGCTTCGCTGGGTCTAGGTATCTGCTTATCTTCCCCGCGTAACCGTAAGGAAGTTTTACTCCTACGAGGCAGGTGAAAAACTGCTCGATCTCCTCCTGACTTAGAGTGAAGCACGCGGGAGGGTAGTCACTTCTGGTCTTCTTGGCCTTTTTGCCTTTGCGACGAGTTTCTGTGTCCTGCTTCGCCTCATCATCATCATCATCTTCATTAGCCTGATGCCCATTGATTTCAAGTCTGCCCTTGCTTTCGGCCCATCTTTGTTCCTCTCTGGCATGTTGAGTAGGGTAACAAGCAGACTCTCGCACACGTTCTTCGTGATATGCATGGCATCAAGGCTGTGAGGCACACGGTGGATCTTCCAGTACGGCAAGTCCCAGAAAACAGACCTCATTTTCCATACCTTCAGCAGCGGCTCTTGCGCCTTTCGCTTCTTTCCCGGCTCTGGTGCATTTTGCTTCTTTCCCGGCAGTGGGCAATCTTTCCAATTTTTCAACAGCTCATCTATTTCCTCGCCGCTCCTCGTACGCGGGCGTTTTCGGGGTTCGGTTTCACCATCGAACAGATCCTTGCGTTTCCTCCACGGGTCATCGTCGCGAAGCCACCTTCGATGTCCCATGAACACGGTTTTCAAAGACCCGGGATCTCTATCTAGCTGGCGATACGTTGTGTCATCCATGCACCTTACGCATCCAGAAAATCCGTGGACTACCTGCCCCGCGAGATATCCGTAACCGAGATAGTCGTGCACCGTCGTGAGCAGTGCGGCTCTCATAGGGAAATATTCTTTCTCTACGGCGTCCCACGTATTGGCTGGCTTTTTCCACAGCGTGTCTAGCTCCTCTTTCAGCAGCCCCAGATACAGATTGATGTCGTTCCCTGGTTGTTTCGGCCCTTCAATTAGCATACTCATGTGAATGTACTTCCTCTTCATGCACAACCAGGGGGGAAAGTTGTACATCCACACAAACACAGGCCAGGTGCTATGTGTGCTTCTCTGGCTGCCAAACAGATTGACTCCATTGGTGCTCGCGCCCAGCATGATGTTCCTTGGATCCTGCCCAAATTCTGTGTATTCGAAGTTCAACGCTTGCCACTGGCTCGCATCCTTAGGGTGACTCAGCATCTTGTCTTTTTTACTTATTCCCAGATCATTTCCGTCATCTTCCCGCTTCTTCTCCTCCCTATCCGCGTGCCAACGCAGGAGCTTCGCTACCTTAGGGTCCGCGAAATACCGCTGCAGACGAGGAGTGATCGGAAAGTACCACACCAATTTTTGAGGAGCTTTCTTCCTCTTCTTGTATTGAGTGACGCCGCACACCGGACATATGGTAGACTCCGCGTGCTCGTCCCGATAAATGATGCAATTGTTCATGCACACATGGTATTTCACGTGCGGTAAATCCAGAGGACACATGATTTTCTTCGCCTCCTCGAAACTGGTCGGGCACTTGTTCCCCTTGGGAAGACGTTCGTGCCAGAATGACATGTTCTCGTCGAAGCATGCGTCGGTCATTTTGTGTTTTACCTTCATCTCCAGAGCCCTGAGCGTTACTTTTAGGCGGGTATCCTCGGGCCTGCATCCTTCATACAATGGAGTAACCGCGTCTATCTCCAGTTGATCCAGCTTGGCTTTCTCTCGGGCGGCAGCTCTTGCGTTATCCGTCTGCTTGAGAAGCAGCTCTTGAATACAAGGGTCCTGCACCCAGCCTCCATCGTCGTCTGCTCCGGCATCTTCATCTTCATGATCATGCCCTTCGTCTTGATCTTCCTCATCATCATGTACGACATCTTCTACATGATGACTATGTACAACATCACCGTCGTGATCATGTCCTGGAGATTCTTCGTCTTCTCGCCCGCCCTCGCCGCGGTGGTACTTGTCTTGTTGCCCTTCCTCATTTCTTGCCCGGCCCCCATGGACAACTTCATAGTCATCTTCATCACCTTGCCACCGATAGCCATCCATGAAACCACGCAAGAGCAGGTGGTCCCGCACCTGCCCGGAATCCGGGTCCGCAATAAGGCTCTTCAGCTTGCATCTTCGACACGGACATCTTATCTCCATCTCGTTCTTTTGAAGCATCTCGGCCTTCGTGGAGCTCAAAAACCTATTCATGATGCCTTCGGTCATCGTGCGGACCATGGTCGCCTGCGGGGTAGAGCAAAACGATATTTTAGAACCAAGAAAAATTTGGCATGACCTTCCCTAAAAATAGGACCAAAAAGAATGCATAGTGCCAAAATTCTCACCGAAACGGAAATGAATCAACATTCCAGCAAAATATTGGCAACTATCACATTTCAAATACCGGTACCTGCAAACACAAACATATATGCAACACCACAAACACATGCAACACCACAAACATACATAGATCTAGCTAGGCCACAAAAAGTGCATGTGCACGTTGTTGGAGCGAGCTAGGGAGAAAAAAAGTAGATCTACATCATGAAAATAGCTTTCCCCTTACTTACCTATCAAAAGAAGGTAATTTCACCACTTAATTTTGATGAATCTATGGTGGAAATGAGGTGAGGAGGAGGAGGCAGCCGAAAGCTTGGAGAAGGAGGTGGAGGGAATGAAGTGGGGAAAGTGAGTGGGTAGGTGTGGCTGTCCAAAATATCTTGTTGGGGTCCCAGGTTACTAATGGCGCACCTGCAGGTGGTGCGCCATTAGTAGTTTTGCAGAAAAGTAAAAAAATATACTAATGGCGCACTTTTACAGGGTGCGCCATTAGTAGTTTAAACTAGTAATGGCGCACTGCGAGGCGGTGCGCCATTAGTAGTTTTGCAAAAAAAAAGAATAAAAAAAATTCAGTACTGGCGCACTCCCTGTCTGGTGCGCCATTACTAGTTAGAACTAGTAATGGCGCACTTCGATAGGATGCGCCATTAGTATGTATGCAAAAATGAAAACAAAAATTATCTAGTGGCGCACCTATTTTCTGGTGCGCCATTAGTGTCTTCCACACTAATGGCGCATCACCAACTGGTGCGCCATTAGTATATAGTAGTGGCGCACTACTTCCCTGGTGCGCCATTAGTGTCAATCCTATCTATAGCCCTTTTCCTAGTAGTGCAATGATCATGAATATAGGCATCACATTCGTGTCAAGTAGATCTAAATGATTCTGCATCTACTACTATTACTCCACACATCGACCGCTATCCAGCATGCATCTAGAGTATTAAGCTCATAAGAACAGAGTAACGCATTAAGCAAGATGACATGATGTAGAGGCATAAACTCAAGCAATATGATATAAACCCCATGTGACGCCCCCGATTTGACCGTACACTAATCATACACGCAAATGTGTACGATCAAGATCAAGGACTCACGGGAAGATATCACAACACAACTCTAGACACAAATTAAAATAATACAAGCTTTATATTACAAGCCAGGGCCTCGAGGACTCGAATACATAAGCTCGAAAACACAAGAGTCAGCGGAAGCAATATTATCTGAGTACAGACATAAGTTAGACAAGTTTGCCTTAAGAAGGCTAGCACAAAAGTAGCAACAATCGAAAAGGCAAGGGCTCCTGTCTGGGATCTCCTAACTACTCCTCGAAGCCGAACTCCACGTAGAAACATCCTCGGGATCCTCTGGCTCCTGGACTCCATCATCTGGTTGCGACATCTGAGAAAAATGGAAAGGGGGGAAAGAGGGAGCAAAGCAACCGTGAGTACTCATCCAAAGTACTCGCAAGCAAGGATCTACACTTAAAATGCATTGGTATCAATGAAATGGGTAGTATCTGTGGATTGAACTGCAGAATGCCAGAATAAGAGGGGATAGCTAGTCCTACCGAAGACTATGCTTCTGGCAGCCTCCATCTTGAACCATATAGAAGAGAATAGCTGGTAAGTTCACCAAGTGTCATCGTATAGCATAATCCTACCCGACGATCCTCTCCTCGTCACCCTATGAGAGAGCGATCACCGGGTTGTATCTAGCACTTGGAAGGGTGTGTTTTATTAAGTATCATGTTCTAGTTGTCATAAGGTCGAGCTACAACTCCGGGTCATCCTTTTACCGAGGGACATGGCTATTTGAATAGATAAACTTCCCTTCAAGGGTGCACCACATAACCCAACACGCTCGATCCCTCTGGCCGGACACACTTTCCTGGGTCATGCCCAGCCTCGGAAGATCAACATGTCGCAGCCCTACCTAGGCACAGCAGAGAGGTCAGCACGCCGATCTAAATCCTAAGCGCACAGGAGTCTGGGCCCATCGCCCGTTGCACACCTGCACGTTGCGTACGCGGCCAGTGAGCAGACCTAGAAACCTTCATTACAAAGGAAGTTGCATTACGCGGTCCAACCCGACGCGCGCCGCTCAGTCACTGACATCAAGAAGGCTTCGGCTGATACCACAATGTCGAGTGCCCATAACTGTTCCTATGTAGTTGGTTAGTGCTTATAGGTCAGTGGCCAGACTCAGATCAAATACCAAGATCTTGTTAAGCGTGTTATTTTGAAGTAACCGCGGACACCGACCAGGGCCAGGCCCACCTCTCACCTAGGTGGTCTCAACCTGCCCTGTCGCTTTGCCACAAAGATCCACCCAGAGGGCCGCCGGGACAAATGTCCTTTCATCCCCCAATCCATGAATCACTCGCGGGTACTCTATGCGCCGACCCGTCTTTAGTCACCACATGTATCATATATGTATATAAGTATATACCCGTGGTCACATCCCGAGTGATCATGACCCGATAGTAAAGCATGGTAGACGGACAAGAATGTAGGGCCACTGATGGAATACTAGCATCCTATACTAAGCATTTAGGATTGCAGATAAAGGTAACAACAGTAGTAGCAAAGACAGGCTATGCAGCTGAATAGGATTAACCAAAAGCCGTAACATGCTACAGTACTCTAATGCAAGCAATAGAGAGAAGGAATAGGCGGTATCAGGTTGATCAAAGGGGGGGCTTGCCTGGTTCCTCTAGCAAGGAGGGGTCGTTAACACCATAGTCGTACTGGGTAGAAGCAGCATTAGAATCGATGCCTAACGAGAGAAGAGGGGGAAGAAACAATAAATATAATGCAAACATATGCATGAGGATGCATGACATGACAAGTAATTTCGCTAGGTGTGCCCTAACGTGGTAGTAGGTGATACCGTCGAAGGGGGAAACATCCAGAAAAGTATTCCCGGTGTTTCGCGTTTTCGGACAAACGACTGGAGGGGGAAAGTTGCATGCTCACTATGCTAAGGACGTGTGGCGGGCGAATGGACTGCATATTCGGATTCATCTTGCTGTTCTGAGCAACTTTCATGTAGAAAGTTTTTCCATCCGAGCTACGGTTTATTTTCTACGAATTCCGAAGATTTAAACAATTATTTGGAATTTCCAGAAAATTGGCTAAGGGGCTGTTCGGGTTCTCTCCGCTCCAGAACTCCTCTCCTAGAGCGAGCGGAGCAGCCCCAAACATGTAACTCCGCGGAGTCAATGGAGCAGAGCGGAGCCAGCAGTAGTTCAAAATTGTGGAGCGGCGAATGAGCTGATCTGCATATCCTAAAAACGAGGGAGTTCGTGGAATGTACGGACGTATGCCACCGATAAGTGAAATGTAACGGTTCGATAGAGTTTGTTTCTCATGCTCGTCACGTTTTCAGCCTCGAACGGGCCTGTAGCCTGGCTAACCACCCCTTAGCACGGGCCACAAAACAGATTATTAGGCTTTCAGCCGAACTCACGAAACGGAGTGGAGCGAGCGAGGCGAATGGTTTTTCTGGCTCTCACGATCAATCAAAGAGCTGGAATTCACTTCGAGGAGGGGAGCACGGGATTTTGTGGAGTCGGCGGACTACCGAACAGGGCCTAAGTCTGAGAATTGTTCAGTTTTTAAACTTCACCTAGCTATTTTCCAGAGGCTATATCTAGTGCCCTATTCATCCTATGGGTTAGTGCCTTACATCAATCTTAATCGATTTTCTATGATCTACATGATAATATCAAGTCCATCTACATTAGTGTCCATTTTCTTGTCCAAATCTTTGTCTGAAAAGTGCTACTGCAGTATTTCTGTTCTTTGTTTTTTCAGTTAACAGAACATAGCCTTTTGTCAGTTTCATTGCATTTAATCCTTACACCTTTTGAATTTGGTTAAATGGAACGTTTTGAACCTGGTCAAGTGTACTACCTTCCCATATCTTTTTAGTCCTGTTAACAATTGTTTTGCCGGAGTTTAGGGGCTGTCTAGAGGGTTACTCGTTGTAGAATTAGAAAAGCTAGCTAGCCTTGAAGTAACTAAATGTAGAAAAGGTAGCTAGCGCTAGCGATAATTTCAGCTAGTTAGCGCAGAAGCAGCACAGGCAGAGCAGCAGCTGTAGGCAGCGAGCAGCAATGGCAATGGGGCAGCAGCGGCTGTGGGCGGCGAGGCCGCCCAACCGTGGTTGCGTCAGGCAAAGGCGGGCGATGGCCACGGCAGCAGCGGCAGCCAGCACTAGTTACAAACGGTGGCAGCAGACGAGAAGCAGCAGCAAAGGAGAGCATGTAGAGCAACCGCTATGAGCACAGCAGCACAGCGGCAGGAGCAGCTCACAGGAGCGTGATGACCCACAAGTACAGAGGATCTATCGTAGTCCTTCCGATAAGTAAGAGTATCAAACCCAACGAGGAGCAGAAGGAAATGACAAGCGGTTTTCAGTGATATTCTCTGCAAGCACTGAAATTATCGGTAATAGATCGTTTTGTGATAAGGTAATTCGTAACGGGTAACAAGTAATAAAAGTAAACAAGGTGCAGCAAGGTGGCCCAATCCTTTTTGTAGCAAATGACAAGCATGGACAAACTCTTATATAAAAGAAAGCGCTCCCGAGGACACATGGGAATTATCGTCAAGCTAGTTTTCATCATGCTCATATGATTCGCGTTTGTTACTTTGATAATTTGATATGTGGGTGGACCGGTGCTTGGGTACTGCCCTTACTTGGACAAGCATCCCACTTATGATTAACCCCTCTCGCAAGCATCCGCAACTACGAAAGAAGAATTAAGGTAAACCTAACCATAGCATGAAACATATGGATCCAAATCAGCCCCTTACGAAGCAACGCATAAACTAGGGTTTAAGCTTCTGTCACCCTAGCAACACATCATCTACTTATTACTTCCCAATGCCTTACCCTAGGCCCAAACAATGGTGAAGTGTCATGTAGTCGACATTCACATGACACCACTAGAGTAGAGAAACTAGTAGAAAAAGGGCCATTTGTCCCGGTTCATAGGGCCCATTTGTCCCGGTTGGGGAACTGGGACTAAAGGGTCGGTACTAAAGCCCTATACCTTTAGTCCAGGCTCTTACACCAACCGGGATAGATGGGCCTCCACGTCCTCAGGAACAAAATATCAAACGAATACCAAATTCACATGACTACTTATAGCAAGACTTCTCCCATGTCGTCAGGAACAAACATAACTACTCACAAATCATATTCATGTTCATAATCATAGGGGTATTAATATGCATAAAGGATCAGAACATATAATCTTCCACCAAACAATCCAACTAGCATCAACTACAAGGAGTAATCAACACTACTAGCAACCCACAAGTACCAATCTGAGGTTTTGAGACAAAGATCAGATACAAGAGATGAACTAGGGTTTGAGAGGAGATGGTGCTGGTGAAGATGTTGATGGAGATTGACCCCTCCCGATGAGAGGATTGATGGTGATGACGATGGTGACGATTTCCCCCTCCTGGAGGGATGTTTCCCCGACAGAACAGCTCCACCGGAGCCCTAGATTGGTTCTGCCATGGTTCCGCCTCGAGACGGCGGCGCCTCATCCCGAAAGCTTCCTCCTTATTTTTTCAGGGCAAAAGACACCTTATACCAAAAGATGGGCATTGGGGGCCTGCCAGGTGGCCCACAAGGCAGGGGGCGTGCCCAGGGGGTAGGGCGCGGCCCCCACCCTCGTGGACGGTGGCTGGCTCCCCTCTGGTGCTTTCTTTGCCCAATATTTTTAATGTATTCCATAACTGACTTTCGTGGAGTTTCAGGACTTTTGGAGTTGTGCAGAATAGGTCTCTAATATTTGCTCCTTTTCCAGCCCAGAATTCCATCTGCCGGCATTCTCCCTCTTCATGTAAACCTTGTAAAATAAGAGAGAAAAGGCATAAGTATTGTGACATAATGTGTAATAACAGACCATAATGCAAAAAATTCGATATAAAAGCATGATTCAAAATGGACGTATCAACTCCCCCAAGCTTAGACCTCGCTTGTCCTCAAGCGGAAGCCGATATCGAAAAATATGTCCACATGTTTAGAGATAGAGGTGTCGATAAAATAAAATACGGACATGAGGGCATCATGATCATTCTTAGAACAGCAACATATATATATATTGTCATATGATTTCTTATGCTAGAGTAACAATCTATTCACAAGGTAAAGTATGGATCAGAAACTTCATTGAAAACTAACAAACTATAATCTCAGTCATTGAAGCAATTGCAATTTATCATAACATCGGAAAGAGTCGATATAAGAGCTTTTCAGCAAGTCCACATACTCAACTATCATTTAGTCTTTCACAATTGCTAACACTCACGCAATACTTATGGGTATGAAGTTTTAATCGGACACAGAGAAAGATAGGGGCTTATAGTTTTGCCTCCCAACCTTTTACCTCAAGGGTAATGTCAACAATAATAGTTTATGAATACCCACATCCAATTAGCTATATATATCAAGATCTTTCCAACACACAGTGCTTGCCAAAGGATAAAATGGAAAAAGGAAAGGTGAAGATCACCATGACTCTTGTATAAGGTATAGGACAAAAATAAAAGATAGGCCCTTCGTAGAGGGAAGTAGAGGTTGTCATGTGTTTTTATGGTTGGATGCACAAAATCTTAATGAAAAAGAACGTCACTTTATATTGCCACTTGTGATAGGGACCTTTATTATGCAGTCCGTCGCTTTTATTTCTTCCATATCACAAGATCGTATAAATTTTATTTTCTTCACACCAATAAATCATTCATATTTAGAGAGCAATTTTTATTGCTTGCAACAATGACAACTTACTTGAAGGATCTTACTCAATCCATAGGTAGATATGGTGGACTCTCATGGCAAAACTGTGTTTAAGGATACTTAGAAGCACAAGTAGTATCTCTACTTGGTGCAAAGGATTTGGCTAGCATGAGAGGGAAAGGCAAGCTCAACATGTTGGATGATCCATGACAATATAATTTATTTCGGATATAAGAAAACATAACCCATTATGTTGTCTTCCTTGTCCAACATCAACTTTTTAGCATGTCATATTTTAATGAGTGCTCACAATCATAAAAGATGTCCAAGATAGTATATTTATATGTGAAAACCTCTCTTTCTTTATTTATTCCTATTAATTGCAACAATGACCAAAACTATGTTTGTCAACTCCCAACAACTTTTATTCATCATACTCTTTATATGTGAAGTCATTACTCCCCATAAGATCAATATGATCTCTTTATTTCTTTTTATTCTTTCTCTTTTTTCTCAAGATCATAGCAAGATAACCAAGCCCTTGACTCAAAACTAATCTTTATTATATATATCTCATGGACTCGATTACATAGATAAGGATCAATACTAAAACTCAAAGCTAGATCATACTAAACTTTATTCTACTAGATCAAGATATAACCAAAAGGATCGAACTAAGAAAAATGGTAAAGATAGAAGTGTGATGGTAATACGATACCGGGGCACTCCCCCAAGCTTGGTAGTTGCCAAGGGGAGTGCCCATACCCGATACTCAGTTCTCCTTTGGTCGTGATGGAGTTGTTGATGATGTAGGCTTGTCGTCCATCTTCCAAGGCATAGGCTCATCATCATAGAAGGATGATCGAGTCTCCGGGATCCTCCAATCTGCAGCCAAACTCATACTCTTGAATCGATATTCATACTCACAGTTTTGGTTTTGCAGGTCATAGATCTGGGATTGGAGGTGCTCGATTTTCTCGTGAAGCTTGAAGATGGTCTCCCCAATGTACTTGGCATCCAGCTTGTGGTTGTTGGTGAACTCCGTGATCATCATGTGGTTGGCATCGAGTCCGTGTTCCACCATCCCTTGGCACTTGAAAACTTGTTGATCCATTGCTTCGAGTCTTGTCTCCATGCTTCCAGTCCTCCTTGGTCCCTCGACATCACGGATGTGCAGCACCCCCTCATGCAACTCAATGGTTTGAGGGTGTTGCAGCACCTCCGCGAGGTAGGGGTTGATGACCCTCTCGAAAAACTTGTCCTTGGGGGTGCTTAAGGACATCATGATGATCTAGATCTGTCAAAAAAGCAGCTCGAAACAAAAGCAGGAGATATTTGCGTGGTATGGTGGTCAAACCCTTCGGGAGATTATATAATGAATTTTTACCAACCAAAAGAACTATCATGCAAGAAAACGGAGTCCGGGGGCACACGAGGTGCCCACGAGGCAGGGGAGCGCACCCGGGGGGTAGGGCATGCCCTCCACCCTCGTGGATGCCTCGTGTCCTTACTGGACTGCTTCTTATTTTCCTATTTTCTTAAATATTCCAAAACGGAGAAAAATTCTATTAGAACTGTTTTGGAGTCGGTTTACTTACCATACCACATACCTATTCTTTTTCGGAGTCTAAAACATTCTGGAAAGTGTCCCGTATGTACTCCTCCGGGGTTACGATGTCAATAACATTAGTTTCAACAAATATGGGATTACCTGAGATATAATGTTTGATTCTTTGACCGTTCACCACCCTCGGATTTTTGCCTTCGAAGTTGTTGAATTTTATGGCACCGGAATGATAGACCTCCTCGATAACGTAAGGACCTTCCCATTTAGAGAGGAGTTTTCCTGCAAAAAATCTTAAACGAGAGTTGTATAACAGAACATAATCACCTACATTAAACTCACGTTTTTGTATCCTTTTATCATGCCATCTTTTAACTTTTTCTTTATACAGTTTGGCATTTTCATAGGCCTGGGTTCTCCACTCATCAAGTGGGCTAATGTCAAATAGTCTCTTCTCACCAGCAAGTTTGAAATCATAATTGAGCTCTTGAATGGCCCAATATGCCTTGTGTTCTAGTTCGAGAGGTAAGTGACATTCTTTTCCATAAACCATTTTATACGGAGACATACCCATATGATTTTTATATGTGGTTCTATAGGCCCATAATGCATCATCAAGTTTCTTGGACCAATTCTTTCTAGATCTATTAACAGTCTTTTGCAAAATTAATTTAAGCTCTCTATTACTCAGTTCTACTTGACCACTAGACTGTGGGTGAGAGATGCAATTCTATGATTAACATCATACTTAGCAAGCATTTTACAAAATGCGCCATGAATAAAATGAGAACCACCATCAGTCATTAAATATCCAGGGACTCCAAACCTCGGAAAAATAACTTCTTTAAGCATCTTAATAGAGGTGTTATGATCAGCACTACTAGTTGGAATAGCTTCTACCCACTTAGTAACGTAATCCACAGCAACTAAAATATGTATATACCCATTAGAGGAAGGAAACGGTCCCATATAATCAAAGCCCCAAACATCAAATGGTTCAATAACAAGTGAATAGTTCATAGGCATTAATTGACGTCTGCTAATATTACCAATTCTTTGACATTCATCACAAGACAAGACAAACTTACGGGCATCTTTGAAGAGAGTAGGCCAATAAAAACCGGATTGCAATACCTTATGTGCAGTTCTATCTCTAGCATGGTGTCCTCCATAAGCCTCGGAGTGACACTTGCGTAGGATCTGTTCCTGTTCATGCTCAGGTACACAACGTCTAATAACACCATCTACTCCTCTTATAAAGGTGTGGTTCTTCCCAGTAGTAATGTCTTAAATCATAGAAAAACATTTTCTTTTGCTGGTACGTGAAACTAGGTGGTATAAATTTAGCAACAATGTAATTAGCATAATCAGCATACCATGGAGCAGCATGAAAAGCATTTATGACGGCTAATTGTTCATCAGGAAAGCTATCATTTATAGGTAGTGGGTCATCAAGAACATTCTCTAACCTCGACAAGTTGTCTACAACGGGGTTCTCAGCTCCCTTTCTATCAATAATATGCAAATCAAATTCTTGTAGCAAGAGAGCCCATCTAATGAGTCTAGGTTTAGCATATTTCTTTTCCATAAGATATTTAATAGCAGCATGATCAGTGTGAACAGTTACTTTAGAATCAACAATATAATGTCTGAACCTATCACAAGCAAATACAACTACTAAAATTATTTTCAGTAGTAGCATAATTTCTCTGGGCACTGTCTAGAGTTTTACTAGCATATTGGATAACATTTAATTTTTTATCAACTCTTTGTCCTAGAATAGCACCTATAGCATAATCACTAGCATCACACATAATTTCAAAGGGTAAATTCCAATCAGGTGGTTGAACAATAGGTGCAAAAAATCAAGGGTTTCTTAAGTATTTCAAATGCTTCTACACAATCATCACCAAAGACAAAAGGAACATCTTTTTGTAAGAGATTAGTCAGAGGCCTAGAAATTTTTTAGAAGTATTTAATTAACCTCCTATAAAAACCGGCATGACCAAGGAAACTTCTTATACCTTTGATGTCCTTAGGGCACGGCATCTTTTCAATAGCATCAACTTTAGCTTTATCAACTTTGATACCTCTTTCAGAAACTTTATGCCCCAAGACAATACCTTCATTAACCATAAAGTGGCACTTCTCCCAATTCAAGAAAAGATTGGTTTCTTCACATCTCTGCAAAACTCGATCAAGGTTGCTTAAGCAATCATCAAAAGAAGTTCCATACACGTAAAAATCATCTCTGAAAACCTCAACAATCTTTTCACAAAAGTAAGAGAATATAGCAGTCATAGATCTTTGAAAGGTAGCAGGTGCATTACATAAACCAAAAGGCATACATCTATAAGCAAAGGTACTGAAAGGGAAAGTAAAAGTGGTCCTTTCTTGATCCTCTTTTGACACAGGTATTTGAGAGAAAGCAGGATAACCATCTAGAAAGCAAAAATGTGTATGTTTGGATAATCTTTCTAGCATTTGATCAATAAAAGGTAATGGGTAATGGTCCTTTCTAGTAGCTTTATTTAATTTGCGGAAATCAATTACCATTCTATAACCTGTAACAATTCTTTGTGGGATCAATTCATCTTTATCATTAGGAACAACGGTACTACATCCCTTCTCTGGGACACAATGGACAGGACTTACCCACTGACTATCAGCAACAGGATAAATTATACCTGCCTCCAGAAGCTTTAGTATTTCATTTCTTACCACTTCTTTCATCTTAGGATTTAGCCATCGTTGGTGTTCAACAACCGTTTTAGCGTCTTTCTCCAATTTTATTTTGTGCTGGCATAGAGTGGGAATAATTCCCTTAAGATCATCAAGAGTATATCCAATAGCAGCACGGTGCTTCTTGAGAGTTTTCAATAATTTCTCTTCTTCCTGCTCTGAAAGGTTAGCACAAATAATAACAGGATATATCTTCTTTTCATCAAGATAAGCATATTTAAGAGTATCAGGTAATGGTTTAAGCTCAAACACGGGAAGCTGAGCATAAAATTTTTGAATAATAATTTCTCTTGAGAGCTCATGAATGGGGCATGAATATAACATTGATTAAGCCTCCCCCAAGATTGAGCGATGCTTCCTCCTTCGCGAGGCCAAAAATTATATATATAATAATGATCACGATGAACCAGATGCATAGGATAAAACTTCTGATGAAATTCCAATTTCAATCGGTTGTAGTTCCACGATCCAATATCATCACATACCCTAAACCACGTCAATGCCTTTCCCTTAAATGATAAAGGGAAGACCTTCTTCTTGATAACTTCCTTGGGCATACCTGCAAGCTTAAATAATCCACAAACTTCATCCACATAGATTAGGTGCATATCAGGATGTAATGTTCCATCTCCTGTAAAAGGATTAGCTATCATACCCGAAGGAATTTCAAAGTAAACATTTTCAGTAGGTTCAGTACGTTGAGGAGCAAATCTTTGCTCTACTGGTCGGGGTGAAGATACCCCGAACAAGCCCTCAAGGGATTGTTTTCCATAGTAACAAATGACAGTAAATTTCAGCACACTATATAAATTTTTCCTTACCAAATTCCACTTAGCAAAGGCGCTTCACTCCCCACTCCCCAGCAATGGCGCCAGAAAAGAGTCTTGATTACACACAAGTATAGGGGATCTATTGTAGTCCTTTCGATAAGTAAGAGTGTCGAAACCAACGAGGAGCAGAAGGAAATGACAAGCAGTGTTCATTAAGGTATTCTCTGCAAGCACTGAAATTATCGGTAACAGATAGTTTTGTGATAAGGTAATTCGTAACGGGCAACAAGTAATAAAAGTAAACAAGGTGCAGCAACGTGGCCCAATCCTTTTTGTAACAAAGGAAAAGCCTGGAAAAACTCTTATATAAAGGAAAGTGCTCCCGAGGACACATGGGAATTATCGTCAAGCTAGTTTTCATCATGCTCATATGATTCACGTTTGTTACTTTGATAATTTGATATGTGGGTGGACCGGTGCTTGGGTACTGCCCTTACTTGGACAAGCATCCCACTTATGATTAACCCCTCTCGCAAGCATCCGCAACTACGAAAGAAGAATTAAGGTAAACCTAACCATAGCATGAAACATATGGATCCAAATCAGCCCCTTACGAAGCAACGCATAAACTAGGGTTAAACTTCTGTCACTCTAGCAACCCATCATCTACTTATTACTTCCCAAAGCCTTCACCTAGGCCCAAACAATGGTGAAGTGTCATGTAGTCGATGTTCACCTGACACCACTAGAGGAGAGACAACATACATCTCATCAAAATATCGAACGAATACCAAATTCACATGACTACTTATAGCAAGCCTTCTCCCATGTCCTCAGGAACAAACGTAACTACTCACAAATCATATTCATGTTCATAATCTGAGGGGTATTAATATGCATAAAGGATCTGAACATATAATCTTCCACCAAATAAACCAACTAGCATCAACTACATGGAGTAATCAACACTACTAGCAACCCACATGTACCAATCTGAGGTTTGAGACAAAGATCGAATACAAGAGATGAACTATTGTTTGAGAGGGGATGGTGATGGTGAAGATGTTGATGGATATTGACCCCCTCCCGATGAGAGGATCAATGGTGATGATGATGGTGACGATTTCCCCCTCCTAGAGGGATGTTTCCCCGATAAAACAGCTCCACCGGAGCCCTAGATTGGTTCCGCCAAGGTTCCGCCTCGAGACGGCGGTGCTTCGTCCCGAAAGCCTTCTCCTTATTTTTTCAGGGCAAAAGACACCGTATACCAAAAGATTGGCATCGGGGGCCTGCCAGGTGTCCCACAAGGCAGGGGCGCGCCCAGGGGGGTAGGGCGCACCCCCACCCTCGTGGATGGCAGTTGGCTCCCCTCTGGTGCTTTCTTCGCCCAATATTTTTAATATAATCCAAAACTGACTTTCATGAAGTTTCATGAAGTTTCAGCTACGTGATGGCGAGCTCGGGCAAGTTGGGGGCAGAGTGTACAGCTAGCGAACGACGTTGAGAGAGGGGGCGGGAAGAAGCGGGGGACTTGGTGGCCCTTGGATTATTAGTAGCAGCAGAAGGCGTCGTTGGAGTCGGTGAAGAACGGGGCAGTCGGAGATGGGGACGAAGGGGATCCGGTACTTCGGTGCCTCCCAGCTCCAGCTGAGGCCACCAGTCGAAGGGGATGACCCTGGCGGAGCTCACCGACAGGGTCAGCGGGCGCGGGGCCGCCGATGGCCGCGGCAATGACAGAGGACAGCGGCGAGGCGAAGGAAGAAGACGTCGTAATGGGCGACACTACGGTGGCTCCTGGCTCGGTCCAGTGGGTGAATACGATGTAGCCGGGCATGGTGGGGTTCACGAACGGACTAGCTAGGCTCGGGGGCGACGGGGAGTGAGGGAGTCCTGGATTAGGGGGTCTCCGGACAGCCGGACTATATCCTTTGGCCGGACTGTTGGACTACAAAGATATAAGATTGAAGACTTCGTCCCGTGTCCGGATGGGACTCTCCTTGGCGTGGAAGGCAAGCTAGGCAATACAGATATGTAGATCTCCTCCCTTGTAACCGACTCTGTGTATCCCTAGCCCCCACCGCTGTCTATATAAACCGGAGGGTTTAGTCCATAGGACAACATACAATCATACCATAGGCTAGCTTTTAGGGTTTAGCCTCTACGATCTCGTGGTAGATCAATTCTTGTAATACTCATATCATCAAGAACAATCAAGCAGGACGTAGGGTATTACCTCCATCAAGAGGGCCCGAACCAGGGTAAACATCGTGTCCCTTGCCTCCTGTTACCATCTGCCTTAGACGCACAGTTCGGGACCCCCTACCCGAGATCCGCCGGTTTTGACACCGACATTGGTGCTTTCATTGAGAGTTCCACTGTGTCATCACCATAAGGCTTGATGGCTCCTTCGATCATCGGTAGCGATGCGGTCCAAGGTGAGGTTTTCCTCCCCAGACAGATCTTTGTATTCGGCGGCTTCGTACTGCGGGCCAATTCGCTTGGCCATCTGGAGCAGATCGAGAGCTACGCCCCTGGCCATCAGGTCAGATTCGGAAACTTAAACTACACTGCCGACATCCGCGGAGACTTGATCTTCGACGGATTCGAGCCCGTGTTAGGTGCGTCGCACAATCACAACAAGCACGACGTAACTCCGCCGTTGGACAATGTTCGGGAGATCGCATCTGCAACTACTTTGGCCTTCAATCCAGAGCAAATTGCGCCATCCAAGGATGGAGGGATAGACCCCGCCATGAAGGCCGCACTCTTAGTGGCGATGGAGCCGGATACTAACTTCACCCCTTATGAGAGCCGTGTCGCCAAACAACTGGATTTGTCTCCGGCCATGGACTCTGAGCCGCCTGCATCTGTGCCCATCGAATCCGACTGGGCGCCGATCATGGAGTTCACCTCCGCGGATATCTTTCAGCACTCGCCTTTCGGCGATGTGCTAAATTCATTAAAGTCTCTCTCCTTGTCAGGAGAACCTTGTCTGAACCATGTCCGGCTAGAATGGGATACGGACGATGAAGAAATTCGCTGCCCACCCACCACCCACTTAGTAGCCACTGTCGATGACTTAACCGACATGCTCAACTTCGACTCTGAAGACATCGACAGCATGGACGAAGATGAAGGAGGCGAACAGGAACCAGCACCCACAGGGCGCCGGACAGCCACTTCATCACATGACATATACATGGTGGATACACCCAAAGAAGGCAATGGCGAAGAGACAGTGGAGGATGGCCCCTCCAAGAAGCAACCCAAGCGCCAACGTCAGCGGCGCCGCTCTAAGTCCCGTCATAGCAAAAATAGCGATAACGGTGCAAGAGAAAATAACACTCCAGTCGACTCCAGAGGAAACGACGACCACATGGCCCCGGCCGCAGAGCACGATGAAGCTGCAAAGGGGCGAACATAGTACGGATTCGACGTCCGAACACGGCGACGCCGAGTATTAACCTCATCAAACCCCCTCTGGGGAGGAAAACAGTCCGGACGAAGATGCACACATCATCCCAGAAACGCACTTGGATCAAGAGAACCTCCGCAGAAGGCTTATTGCCACAGTGAGGAGTCTGAAGAAGTAGAAGCAAAGGCTTAAGGCTGCACAAAATACACTCAACAGCAGGTGGAACAAAGTGCTCGACAACGAAGCAAAATATGGTGGAAGTTACCACACAAAGAGCTATCCAAAGCACAAGTTGTTACCTGAATTCGACGACGAGGCCTTACAGCCCACACAGCCAAAAAATGAAACGGACAACCGGCCGGATCCACCACCTTGTGACCGCGATAGAGCGGATAACAAATACGCACATAAGTCAACACACGATGTACATGAGGACTTGCGCCAAAAATCCGGTACGACTAGATCCATTTATGGATCTAGGAAGCATGCTCCGGCACAAAATCAAAACCAAATACCACAACCATCCGAACGCCATGGTACATCCAAGTACAGGGGTGCCGCACACCCCCTATGTTTCACCGATGAGGTGCTGGACCACGAATTCCCAGAAGGATTCAAACCAGTGAACATAGAGGCATACGACGGGACCACAGACCCTGGGGTCTGGATTGAGGACTTTATCCTCCATATCCATATGGCTCGCGGAGACGATCTCCATGCCATTAAATACTTTCCCCTCAAGCTTAAAGGACCAGCTCGGCACTGGCTGAAAAGCCTCCCCGAAAACTCAATTGGAAGTTGGGAGGAGCTCGAGGACGCTTTTCGAGCTAATTTTCAAGGGACCTACGTCCGACCTCCGGATGCAGACGATTTAAGTCATATAATTCAACAGTCCGAAGAGTCCGCCCGAAAGCTTTGGAATAGGTTTCTTACCAAGAAGAACCAAATCGTCGACTGTCCGGACGCCGAAGCCTTAGCAGCTTTCAAACACAGCGTCCGAGACAAATGGCTCGCCACACACCTCGGCCAAGAAAAACCGAGAACAATGGCAGCTCTAACAAGTCTCATGACCCGCTTCTGCGCGGGCGAAGACAGCTGGTTAGCCCGTAGTAGCACCAGCGACCCAAGCACATCCGAAGTCAGGGATGGCAATGGAAAACCACGACGCAATAAAAGCAAGCGTCGAAATAAAGAAGATAGCCCTGACAATACGGCGGTAAACGCCGGATTCAGGGGCTCTCGACCAGGTCAGCGGAAAAAGCCTTTCAAAGGCAGCAGAGACGGACTGTCTGGCCTAAACAAGATTCTTGACAAACTATGTCAGATTCATGGCACCCCCGATAAACCTGCAAATCACACCCACAGAGAATGTTGGGTCTTCAAGCAGGTCGGTAAGCTAAACGCCGAACACAGGGGGGAGACACCAAGCGAAGACGAGGATGAGCCTCGCCAGCAAAGCACTAGAGGACAGAAAAAATTCCCACCAGCGGTTAAAACAGTCAACATGATCCATGTGACGAAGAGGAGAAGCAAACATGCACTCTGAGACACACGCACCATAGAGCCTGTCACCCCTAGGTTCAACCCCTGGTTGGCCTGCCCGATCACTTTTGATCGCGGGGATCACGCGACAAGCATCCGGCACGAAGGATTGGCTGCCTTGGTGTTAGACCCAATAATAAACGGATACCATCTCACACGAGTCCTCATGGATGGCGGCAGTGGTCTAAATCTGATATATCAGGACGCGATCCGCAAAATGGGGATAGACCCGACAAAAATAAGCCACCGTACTACTACCTTCAAGGGAGTAATACCAGGCCTAGAGGCCCGCTGCACGGGCTCTCTATTACTAGAGGTTGTACTCGGTTCTTCCGACAACTTCCGAAGCGAAAGGTTAACTTTCTACATCGCTCCATTCCAAAGTGGCTATCAGGCACTACTCGGAAGAGCAGCTTTCGCTCGTTTTAATGCAATACTGCATTACGCTTCTTTCAAGCATAAGATGCCCGGTCCACGTGGCACCATCACAGTTAGCAGAAACACTGAGCGTTTTCTACGCGAGGAAGAATGGGCGGCGGCTTTAGCCGCCGAGCACTAGACGGCCTCACGAACCAGAAAAAACGACAGGTCGTCAAGACCACGGACACGGTTAGACGAGTCCAGTGCACGACTACATATACATGAGACTGGTTCGATGATCAAACCCTCCTAGACGGTACCAGGGGCATCCCGCGTGTAATCAGGGCTAGTCCGGCTCAACTTGACTTATCTTGAATTTTAATGGTTTATTGATAATGACCAATTTTCTAGCACGGCAACTTTGACCTAAGTTCTTCTCTTTTATAGATGACAATCGTGATACACCCGTCCAGGACACGGCACAATGGAGACACAGGCGCATACGTGCAGCAGGGACCCGTTCCAAGGTTTCTTTTTAGATTAAGACCCTGCGTAAACCTTTTTTACTATCTCTTGTTGTTCACATCCTCCGGATACTCAATACAACCGAGAAGGATGCCGACGTATTGGCATGTGGCCACGTCAGGATATTGCACGTACCTGGACACCCAGGGTTTATTATTAAGGGCCTCGTTCAGCCCGGCATATATTATAAAGACCGAATACCTTAGGGAGTGTTCAGCGTCGCGAGTTTGGCCTTATATGCATCAACTCCGAATCATATCTTTGGTCAAATGTTGGGTCTGCCTGGCTCCCACGTTTTGGTACCTTACGTTCCGCTATATTGGCTAAGGTACCACTGGGAGAACTACTGCGATTGTGCCCTGGTTCATCCGGATGAGCACCTCAGTAGAGAAAGCCGAAAACTGACTGTCATGATAAAGCGCGAGACTGGTCAGCCACTCGATGACTCAATGGAATCTTCAAGATTCCTCGGCATTAACGAAGGGCCGTTTACCGGTCATGTACGTACGCGCCTCGTATTCAGACGAGCACAGAAGTACCAGGGGCTATATAGTAGCCCCACCGTCAAACTCATATGGCTAAGTGAAAGTGTTAAAGCAATATAGTCTGATTACCTCGTTCGCTGCGCTACCACCTCCTTAATGGACCAAGACGTTGGATCAAGTGTGAATACACGTTTTTTGCGAACACCCCCGCATTATATGCATGGGGGCAGAAGCCGACGACTGCAAACTTTCAGATTATATACATATCTACATAAACGGCCGCACAGGAGGCATCATAATACTTTCAGGCAAAAGTATAAACATAGCCTTGATAGCTCAATAAAACATTGTTTTTACAATGGAGTACATGTCACTAGAACATAATATTCTTCGAGCACTTAGCCTCTATCGAACGAGCGCCTTCAAGAACTTCTTCAAAGTAGTGCTCGGCAGCCACTCGGCCCACGGCCGAACCCTGTGTTGCAACAGTGGTGGCCTCCAACTCCGCCCAGTATGTCTTGACACGGGCAAAGGCCATCCGCGCACCCTCTATGCACGCCGACCTCTTCATAGCATCGATGTGTGGCACAGCACCAAGGAATTGTTGCACTAAACTAAAGTAACTATTCAGCCTTGGCCCTCCCGGCCACAGATGATCCACAACAGACCTCATGGCAAGTCCGGACAACCTATGGAGCTCGGCCCACTCAGCCATTTGCTCATTCAACAGCAGCGGACGCACTGGAGCATGGAACTGTGACCAGAACAGCTTTTCCACTTCACGATCTTTTTGATCCTTGAAGTACTCGGTCGCATGAGCAGCACTTGCCGCCAAATCCACGTAGGTGTCCACAGAACTCCATAGTTGATCAAGAGGTGCATACTTCGGATCTTCGAACTTAGTCCGCAACAAAAAGGGCTTCCCAGCTGTGATATCTCCAGCTTGATGCAACTCCTCCTTCGCCGCTTGTATTTTGGAACGGCTTCCTTGGATGCTACCATGGCCTTCTCTAGCTCCATCACCTTCGCACGGTTTTCTTCTTCAAGAAGCTGGTAATGGTCGGCGGCATCTTTCAACTCAACGGCCATCTTGGCCATTCTTTCCTTGCTCCGGCAATGTGCGGCCTGTTCGGCCATCAGCTCTTCGACCGCCTTTAGAGCGGCCGCATCGCTATTTCTGGCTTGCTCCTTGGCTCGGGCAAGTTCCGCCCGAAGGGTCTCCACGGTGGCAGCTCCATCTGCAGTCACAACATATTAAAGATACTGGCATCATGCTCCTCTTACTATGTGTTGATCACCAGAGAAATCACTTACCCTGTGCTTCGTCAAGCCGCTTGTTGACAAGCACGATGTCGGCATCGGCCGCATCAAGTTGCCGCTTTAGCTCGGCAAACCCATCAGTCCGGCTAGTCACCGGAGCTTCAGCCACCTGCACATAAAGGCAGTCTGGTTATTACCTGGGACTATGATCCTCTATTTGTCGCCATTTTTGATGACAACCAGAGTCTCAGGGGCTACTATCTGCATAGAAAACATACACTATGTCACGTACCTCAAAGCCTTTCAGCAGACTCATAAAAGCTTCATGCAATCCGCTTTCAGCGGATGAAATCCTTTCAACTACCGTACTCATTAGCATACGATGCGCTTCCGAGATGGCCGCTTGCTCTAGAAGATCCTTCAGTGCGTTCGACCGCACACTATACGGTTCCGGACTCTTTCTGTTGCTCTCTTTAGGAGCCGAATACTGAGGACTCCGGGTGGCCAAGGGATTACCCCCTGGCCTTGGCGGATCGGGAGAAACCCTTCGCGACGACACTTCAGGGTCGCCCGCCTCATGAGGCAGGGTGGCAGGGGGAGGTGTTTCGCTCTCCATCATCTCTGGAAGAAGATCCCCCGAAGACGAACTCTGTCGAGAAGGGCTACGATCCAAACTACAAGATATAAGCTTCGGTTATTGTCTTCAGAAGTAAGGTAGGATATTTTCACTACTAAGTACTTTTTGATTACTTATAGCTCGGTAGAGGGCTGATTCCCTTGCGGACACTGTGCGGCAAGGGTACCCCCGGGGCAGGACCCTCTGGCGAAGATTTCTTCCCTCGTTTGGAAACCTCTGTTTCTGGATCTTCAGAGGTGGTCCTCTTCCTTCCTCGGGGACAGGGAATGTCAGATTCTTCTCCCTGGTTATCCTCCTTCGCGGAGGCACTCATTCCCCCGGTTGGGACGAGTAGTGAGTGAGGATCGCTTTCGGCCTCTTTATTCCCCCCTTTATCTTCCTTTGAGGGCGCCTGATAAGGCGCCGGCTCCAGCATGCTGTCTAGTACCGGATTGGCCAAGCCCTCGGGAAGTGGGGCCGGACACATGATCATCTTCGCCTTTGTTATCCAGTCCTGGTCAAAGAGCGACTTTTCAGAATGATGTTATGATAAATAAGAGAAACAGTGTGTTCGTCCATGGGATTACTTACTTGGGTATCTGGGCGATTACAGCTTAGACCCGCATCCTCGGTGGTGTCCGGACACTTTATTTGTGGTCCGAAGAACAACTTGTACATCTCCTCGAGCGTCATGCCAAGGAAGTGCTGAATGATTCGCGGTCCCTCCGGGTTGAACTCCCACAAACGAAGAGGTCTACGTTTGCAAGGTGGGACCTGGCGAACTAGCATGACTTGCATCACTGTGACCAGGTTGACGTCTCTCTCAATGAGATCTCGGATGCGACTCTGCAATACCGGCATATCTTTTACTGGACCCCAGACTAACCCCTCGCTGATCCATGGCGTTAGTTGTGGTGGGGGACCCGAGCTAAAGGCAGGGGCGGCTACCCACTTGGCACTCCGGGGAGCTGTGATATAAAACCACTCCCGCTGCCACAAACTGGGCACCTCTGGGAAGGAACCCTCTGGCCATGGAGAATCAGCATTTTTTCTTATTACGGCACCTTTGCACTCTGTGTGCCGCCCCTCGATCATCTTCGGCTTCAAATTGAAGGTCTTGAGCCATAGGCCGAAGTGAGGGGTAATGCGAAGGAAGGCCTCACATACGACGATAAACGACGAGATGTGAAGGAGGGAATCCGGGGCCAGATCATGGAAATCTAGCCCATAATAGAACATGAGCCCCCTAACAAAGGGATCCAGAGCGAGGCCTAGTCCTCGGAGGAGGTGAGAGATGAACACAACACTCTCGTTGGGTTCGGGAGTGGGGATGACCTGCCCTCGGGCGGCCAGCCTGTGCGAAATTTCGGCGGTCAGGTATCTGGCCTCTCTCAGCTTCTTGATGTCCTCCTCCATGACAGAGGAAGGCATCCACCGACCTTGGAGGTTGGATCCGTACATGGTTGAAGGTCCGAAGTGCCTGACCTGAACCTGGGGTGTTGGAACTCGAGGCAGGGGAAGGATTCGATTGAGCGCGAGAGGAAAAAGGGACAGGTCTTGGCCTCTTTATAAAGAGGGTGAATGTCAAGCGTCCTCCTCGCGGCCGTTTTGGACTCGCCTAAAATCAAGGAGTCATACCAACGGGCACGGTTGGGTTACCCACGTTCGTATTGATGAGAATCCCGTAATAAGGGGAACATGATCTCTGCTTTGACAAGACGTGTCAAGAAAACCGCCTCGCGATATGTGCGGTGCTGGTTGAGAAAAACGGTTCGAATAATGATCGGGCCATGGCGTGATGTCATGCTGTCAAAACGTATCAGCAGAGTAGATTTGTGGAAATATTATTCTCTCTACGGTGGTATGTGGAACTTGTTTTGCAGAGCTGGACACTATCCTTGTGTTCAAAATCTTCCATGGAGTATTCGGAGGAGGAACCCGCCTTGCAATGCCGAAGAGAATACTGCGCGTCGGACTCATCGTCATTGAAGCCTGGTTTAGGGGCTACTGAGGGAGTCTTGGGTTAGGGGGTCTCTGGACAGCCGGACTATATCCTTTGGTCGGACTGTTGGACTACGAAGATACAAGATTGAAGACTTCGTCCCGTGTCCGGATGGGACTCTCCTTGGCGTGGAACGCAAGCTAGGCAATACGGATATGTAGATCTCCTCCCTTGTAACCGACTCTGTGTAACCCTAGCCCCCTCCGGTGTCTATATAAACCGGAGGGTTTAGTCCGTAGGACAACATACAATCATACCATAGGCTAGCTTTTAGGGTTTAGCCTCTACGATCTCGTGGTAGATCAATTCTTGTAATACTCATATCATCAAGAACAATCAAGTAGGACGTAGGGTATTACCTCCATCAAGAGGGCCCGAACCTGGGTAAACATCGTGTCCCCTACCTCCTGTTACCATCCGCCTTACACGCACAGTTCGGGACCCCCTACCCGAGATCCGCCGGTTTTGACACCAACAAGGAGCGTGAGGGCGACGACGGCCATGGAGGGGCGGCAAGGGTGTGCTCGGGGGGAGAAAGAAGTGGCGCGAGGAAGAGGAGGAGAGTAGCTAGGGTTCATCTACGACTTCGGGAGGCTCTTGTAGACATCGGGGAGAAGCTGGATGCGCGCCGCGTGGCGATCCATGGACACGGATGTGCGGACAGCGTCCAACATGCTCCTGGTGTACAGGAGGTTGAAGGAGACATCGGGGTGGGATGTGCCTACTT
Organism: Triticum urartu; assembly: GCF_003073215.2. Lineage (NCBI taxonomy): Eukaryota > Viridiplantae > Streptophyta > Magnoliopsida > Poales > Poaceae > Triticum > Triticum urartu. Next base: position 515,512,438 of record NC_053023.1, read on the forward strand.
CTGTAGCAGTTGGGCCAAAGTGCATAGAAGTAGTTAGGCCTTTTAATTTTTCCTATAACTATTTTTCTATTTGGCTTTTCTTTACAGTGTTGTATTTTTGTTAAGCTACTAAAAGAGTATAATTAAATGTGCCACTTAGCACATATATACTAGGCAAGGTTTTGAAGCAGCACACAAAGTTCTAAATTATTTTGAATAGTTTAACTATTTGTTTAAGTTGAAATGGTTCAAATAAATATTGATGGTTTAGTTTTAAATAGGTTAGGGTCACTTTAAATATTCAAAGGAGGTTGGTTCCTACATGAAAAATAGTTAGGGGATATTTTTTAACCCATCGAACATTTTTTTTGTGTTTGAAGAAATAATAATTTGACTTGTTTTTGGAATTTGAATTTGACCCCGGTTTTCATAAGGTGGCAAAATGGCTTAGTAAAACATGATGACACATTAGGGTGAGGTTACTGTAGCGTGATTACCAGGGTGTTACAAATCTCCTCCACTACAAGAAATCTCATCCCGAGATTTAGGAGGGGGGTAAGGGGGAATGTTCTGGTTACAAAATTCTAGCGAGTGTTCTCAGTCTTGGTTGCTCTCCTCGCAAAGGTCGATCCATTACATTGATGTCTCGATTTGTCTGCTTCGGGTCATCATGATGAAGTCGGCATCCTTTCTTCAGGAACTCCATCGTACTTACGAAAGAATACAGGGTGGTTATTCCGAAAGGATGGACCTCTGCAAGGTTGACTACCTGGTAGCTAACATCGGGGAAGGTGGCGGAAAGTAACTCTCGAACTGAAACTTAAGAAAATTTCGAGAGCATGGTATAAGAAGGTTCCAACAGAAGTTTCGAATGGGCATGCAATGGTTCAATGCCTAATCAGAAGGTGAAAGAGGTTCAGAGAAACGAAATAAACATTGTGTCTGACGCCAGAATAGATCTCTAGGAAGGTGGCTCGTGAGTTTCATACAGAGCCAAACGTGAGGAATAACTTTAGAAACAGGGGTGTATAGGAGAGTCAGGTTTCGATCATGTGGAAATGTAGGTTATGGGCCCACCATGTGGGTTAAAAGTAGGAGGAGCAATGACATCTTGCACGATCGTGAAAGCAAGGCATGTCAGAGAGTAGCATGTCAGTTATGTTGGCAACAACATCGGTACCAAGGGAAAGGGACGAAGAGAACTATTTTCCTGCTCGTTGAACGAGGCGGACGAATACGCAAAGTTCTCGTCCATCGTTGGCTACCGGAATGTCATCAACAATAGTAATAGGGTCTTGCTGACAGAATTGCACACCGAGGTGTTTACATAAGCATGTTAATTTTACTGCTTAGATCATATAGACCTCAAGAAAGGTTAAACCAAACAATGGAAAGGAAAATGTGATTATCAGATTAAACAGAACAATGGAAATGAAAAATGTGTTTAAACACATAATTCAGGGGTATATCCTTCCCAAGGACAAGCAGAGCATGATACCAATGACAAGATATAATAGTAGAAAACCCTTCAGGAAAGGGGAGAGAAATTTCATGACACTGCCCATACAACGATGTTTGGATAATTTGATTGAGAAAATTTAGCATTGTGCTTCAAGTGTTCTTATTGATGATAGGAGTACCACATACATGCTTCGATATAGCATTGACATGGTCTTCAAGAAAAGGTCGGACTTTGGATACACAAAGGATCCATCAGGAACAACTTATAAAATAAGTCTTACGATTTCCTCATGAAAGAATCGCTAAGCTTGCTTAAAAGAAAACTATAACAATAGGTCCTCCTGCCAGGTGTGCTAGGCATGACATCATCTTACCGGGTCATATAAATACCAATGTTATAATTCTTGGATATATGTTCCAACCATCATATCTGACCGAGATTCAAATTTGATTGGTGTCAGGATACCTAAGACTCAGGATGCCTGAGAAAAAAAAGGTGCGAAAAAAATTGATGAGATGACATTGTAAGATTCTCGGGAAATGAACTATGGATGTGAGTTCCGAAACAAGAGTTCATCATTAAATCAAGGAGAGAATGAGGATGTGGCCGATGGACTCAACGACAACTCATCGGGATTTCCAAAAATATGGGATTCCATAATTATGTGAACAAGGAGATAACATTTGTCAGATCAAATGATATAATGATGTATGCTCGAGGAAAAACATACACAATCAAACATTGGTTGAAAGGTGCACCCGAAATATGAGCCAAGTAGCACGATAAATGTTAGAATGGTAATTCAATAACCAAAAAATTAGAATTAAACTATCCACCATACATTTCAAGCAATAGGGTTGCTAGAAGTTTTGAATTCCCGCAACATAGCTCAATTGTCGGTATTCCGGTTAGAAACAACTCGGGTACCAAGAAATGAACGGACATGGCGAGAAGTATTACTATTTCAAGAATCCTTAAGAGGTGGTGAAATTCTTACCACATTCTTGACATAAAAGATCGTAATACTACAAGGTAGAACAGAATATGAGCTAGATAGTAAGGAACGCAAAGTACAACTCAAAACAGAACAAGTTTGTGTTGGGGGGAAGGCAAGAATGCTGTCGATGATAACACAAATCATCAAGGGGCGATGATGGTATTTATCATCATGAACTCAATGATATCCTAGAAGAGCTCAGAATGTTGATGATGATCACGACAAGTTTTGTCGAGAGGTTTCATGAAGAGGTAATTGGTCAGCGACGACATCAAGCAAAAGGAATGGTGAGGCAAAAGGTTATTGGAACCAAGGGTACAACACAAACTCAAAATCAAGCTTGTTGTTCAAGGCTAAATGATACGACAAGGAAGATCGACATAAGGTTATCTCATCATCGAAAATTGTGCTCCGGGGAGAATGACAAGGTAGCAGAGTTAAAATTTGCATGATAATGATGTAGCCGATCAGGCTAGGAATGACGTGATGGAGTATCAAACTTTTCAACAACAAAGTACTGGGAGTACTGAATCTCAGTGTTGATTCAATTTACAAATCGGTGTTCTCGATTGATGACAACCCAGAACCCGTGAAGTGACTATGATGGGGAAAGGTACTACTTCATCAGAAATCCATAAGATGAAGTGAAATGGTTTGATATCCTCAAGATACTAGGAGGTAATACTCAAAGGTAGAACAAAATAGAGGTTGGGCAGGCATATTGATCTACAGAAGGCAAGTACTTTAACTTGTCCGAGAAATAGAATCAAAGGAGAACAATCCTGGTCGGAACCATGGTTGCAAGGATTAATTCACAGATACCAGATGATATTTATCAAAGAAATAGTTCTTATTACAAGAAGCTTCCATGATAGGATATACATCGTGTCCATGGGCATGAACACAAAGTTCAAGATCGACTCCCACTTCTCTAATGCATAACCTTTCATTCACTTATCGCCGTCGACGAAGTTGTATTGTTGAAATTTTATCTGACGTAACAATAGTAGAGTATGACCTGTAGTAGTTTCTGGGTTCACACAGATAAGAAAATTCATAGGTTCAACCGATCAGGGCCTCTTAGGAACATATACCACAAACTTCAGGAGTAAATAACACAAGCTCGAAAGCAAAGCATATTCGACAAAGCAGAGGATACAATTTACCGATGGCATTATGTATCTGGGAAATAACTTCTTGAGGGTTTTTTTGTATACAAAGGACACTGTCGGACGATAATTCAACAAAGGATCTGACGGTCCATAACAGAGCTGATGTGAGCATCGGCACACAACCAGAGGAAGAAACAATGCAAAGGCATTGGATTATAGAAGCATCTGACTAATTCAAAGCTCAAATGCAAAGGAATTATGATTTCCAAATCAAGGGATCAGAAGCAAACACTCTGATTAAGGATGGGTAAGCTGAGTAGGCTTAGGGGTTCAATCGATGGCAATTTGATTGGTCGAGAACCACCTCATGTTCAAAATGACGTCTGAGTCAGAAGGATGAATTCTTGGATCTGATTGAGGATTGCGAGCATTCACAACTTATTGAATCAATATACTCAAAAATGATAGTGACAAAGAATGCCAATAAGATTACTATACTTATGGGATTAACCATAATGCAAGCAAGCAAGAATTTCAAGAACAACAGGCTGTTGAGGATTTTCGAAAGATCAAATAGTATTTCGAAAGCTTATGTGAAACACCTGAACAACTGAGAATGAGCGGATACTCAATAAGTGAAAGTAATTATCCGTAGGGGTATTCTTGTGGCAAAGAAATGTAAGGCAGCAAGCTCAAAGGGTTCTTGGAACAACGGAGAGCAGTTTGTTGCACCTTGTAATAACAAGATCAATGGGATTGAATGTAAGAATGGCAGGTGTATGCAGTTATCCATAAAGATATAACAGTGCTAGGGGATTTGCAAAGGCGGTGGACACAAGTGTCTTGGGAAAACATCATAGAGTATTTTCGAAATCTTCTGGTGCAGTAGGCGATCATCTATCATAAGGGGCTCTCCGGGAGAAAGTAGTTATGAGAACCTAGAGTCAGATTTAGTAAAATCATTTAACCCGAATAGAAGAGAGATCAGAGTCCAAGAGTATAGATGAGGAGTAAAAGATCCTAATACCACCCAATGGTGACGTGGGCCCGTAAGCCGCATAGCCATGTTAGTAAAAGTTTTTCAATGTCTAGACTCAACTTCGGCTAAGGAGTGTGGAAGTGGATTCCTACAGGCAGTCGGCTCTGATACCAACTTGTGACGCCCTCGATTTGACCGTACACTAATCATACACGCAAATGTGTATGGTCGATATCAAGGACTCACAGGAAGATATCACAACACAACTCTAGACACAAATTAAAATAATACAAGCTTTATATTACAAGCCAGGGCCTCGAGGGCTCGAATACATAAGCTCGAAAACACAAGAGTCAGTGGAAGCAATAATATCTGAGTACAGACATAAGTTAGACAAGTTTGCCTTAAGAAGGCTAGCACAAAAGTAGCAACGATCGAAAAGGCAAGGCCTCCTGCCTGGGATCTTCTAACTACTCCATGAAGCCGAACTCCATGTAGAAACATCCTCGGGATCCTCTGGCTCCTGGACTCCATCATCTGGTTGCGACATCCGAGAAAAATGGAGAAGGGGGAAAGAGGGAGCAAAGCAACCGTGAGTACTCATCCAAAGTACTCGCAAGCAAGGATCTACACTACAATGCATTGGTATCAATGAAATGGGTAGTATTTGTGGACTGAACTACAGAATGCCAAAATAAGGGGGGATAGCTAGTCCTACCGAAGACTACGCTTCTGGAAGCCTCCATCTTGAAGCATATAGAAGAGAGTAGCTGGTAAGTTCACCAAGTGTCATCGTATAGCATAATCCTACCCGACGATCCTCTCCTCGTCACCCTGTGAGAGAGCGATCACCGGGTTGTATCTGGCACTTGGAAGGGTGTGTTTTATTAAGTATCTGGTTCTAGTTGTCATAAGGTCGAGGTACAACTCCGAGTCGTCCTTTTACCGAGGGACACGGCCATTCTAATAGATAAACTTCCCTCCAGGGGTGCACCACATAACCCAACACGCTCGATCCCTCTGGCCGGACACACTTTCCTGGGTCATGCCCGGCCTCGGAAGATCAACACATCATAGCCCTACCTAGGCACAACAGAGAGGTCAGCATGCCAGTCTAAATCCTAAGTCCGCAGGGGTCTGGGCCCATCGCCCGTTCCACACTTGCACGTTGCGTATGCGGCCGGTGAGCAGACCTAGAGACCTCCATTACAAAGGAAGTTGCTTTACGCGGTCCAACCCGGCGGCGCCGCTCAGTCGCTGACGTCAAGAAGGCTTCGGCTGATACCACGACGTCGAGTGCCCATAATTGTTCCCACATAGTTAGTTAGTGCGTATAGGCCGGAGGCCAGACTCAGATCAAATATCAAGATCTCATTAAGCGTGTTATTTTGAAGTAACCGCGGACACCGACTAGGGCTAGGCCCACCCCTCATCTAGGTCATCTCAACCTGCCAGGTCGCTCCACCACAAAGATCCACCCAGAGGGCCGTCAGGACAAATATCCTTTCAGCCCCCAATCCGTGAATCACTCGCCGGTACTCTATGAGCCGACCCGTCTTTAGTCACCACATGTATCATATATGTATATAAGTATATACCCGTGATCACCTCCCGAGTGATCATGACCCGATAGTAAAGCATGCCAGACGGACAAGAATGTAGGGCCACTAATGGAATACTAGCATCCTATACTAAGCATTTAGGATTGTAGATAAAGCTAACAACAGTAGTAGCAAAGACAGGCTATGCAGCAGAATAGGATTAACCGAAAGCAGAAACATGCCACACTACTCTAATGCAAGCAGTAGAGAGAAGGAATAGGCGGTATCGTGTTGATCAAAGGGGGGCTTGCCTGGTTCTTCTGGCAAGGAGGGGTCATTAACACCATAGTCGTAATGGGTAGCAGCGGCGTCAGTCTCGGTGCCTAACGAGAGAAGAGGGTGAAGAAACAATAAATAGAATGCAAACATATGCATGACTATGCATGACATGACAAGTAACGGTGCTAGGTGTGCCCTAACATGGTAGTCGGTGATACCGGCGAAGGGGGGAAACATCCAGAAAAGTATTCCCGGTGTTTTGTGTTTTTGGACAGACGGACCGGAGGGGGAAAGTTCCATGTTCGTTATGCTAGGGACATGTGGCAGACGAATGGACTGCGTATTCGGATTCATCTCGTCGTTCTGAGCAACTTCCATGTAGAAAGTTTTTCCATCCGAGCTACGGTTTATTTTCTACGAATTCCGAAGATTTAAACAGTTATTTGGAATTTCCAGAAAATTGGCTAAGTCTGAGAATTGTTCAGTTTTTAAACTTCGCTCAGCTGTTTTCCAGAGGCTATACCTAGTGCCCTATTCATCCTATGGGTTAGTGCCTTATATCAATCTTGACCAATTTTCTATGGTCTACATGACAGTATCAACTCCATCTACATTAGTGTCCATTTGCATGTCCAAGTTTTTATCTGAAAAGTGCTACTGCAGTATTTCTGTTCTCTGTTTTTTCAGTTAACAGAACATAGCCTTTTGTCATTTTCATTGCATTTAATCCTTACACCTTTTGAATTTGGTCAAATGGAATGTTTGGAACCTGGTCAAGTGTACTACCTTCCCATATTTTTTAGTCCTATTAACAATTGTTTTGCCGGAGTTTAGGGGCTGTCTAGAGGGTTACTCGTTGTAGAATTAGAAAAGCTAGCTAGCACTACAGTAACTAAATGTTACAGTAGCAGCAGCAGCACAGGAAGAGCAGCAGCTATAGGCAGCGAGCAGCAGTGGCTGTGGGTGGTGAGGTCGGCCGGCTGTGGTTGCGTCAGGCAGAGGCGGGTGATGGCCGCGGCAGCCAGCACTCGTTACAAACGGCGGCAGCAGAGCAGAGCAAGCAGAGCAGCCGCGGTGAGCGCAATAGCACATCGGCAGGAGCAGCTCGCAGGGCCGCACATGTGCGGCAGCGGGTGGACGGGCGTTGTGAGGTGAGTGTGGTAGCGCGCGCGGTTCTTGCAAAAGTGACCGGAGTTGGCCACAGCGACGGCGTCGGGCGGTGGCAGTTGCGGGCTTGCGACGGGGATGGTGCTGATATGCGCGTGTGAGTAAACGAGGAGGCTAGCCAAGGGCGAAGCAGATGGGCAGTAGCATGGGGCCATTTGGTCACCAGGACGAGGCCGGCGACGAGCTACGCAGCGGCGAGCTCGGGCAAGTTGGGGCGGAGCGTACAATTTGCGAACGGCGATGAGAGAGAGAGGGAAGGAAGCGGGGGCTCACCGAGTGGCACACACGGTGGCCCTTGGAGGATTAATAGCAGCAGAAGGTGTCGTCGGAGTCGGTGAAGAATGGGGCCGTCGGAGATGGCGACGAAGGGGATCCGGTGCTTCGGTGGCTCCCAGCTCCAGCTGAGGCCACCAGTCGAAGGAGTCGACCCTGGTGGAGCTCACCGACAGGGTCAGTGGGCGCGTGGCCGCCGGTGGCTGCGACAACGACGGAGGACGGCAGCGAGGCGGAGGAAGAAGACGGCATAGTGGGCGACGTTGCGGTGGCTCCTGGCTCGGTCCAGTGGGCGAAGATGACGTAGCCGGGCACGGTGGGGTTCGTGGATGAACTAGCTAGACTCGAGAGCAACGGGGAGCATGAGCGCGACGGCGGCCATGGCGGGGCGGCTCGTGTGCACTCGAGGGGAGAAGGAAGCGGCGCGAGGAAGAGAGGGAGAGCGGCTAGGGTACGTCTATGACTTTGGGAGGCTCTTGTAGACATCAGGGAGAAGCTGGATGTGCGCCGCGTGGCGATCCATGGACACGGACGTGCGGACGGCGTCCAACACGCTCCTGGTGTACAGGAGGTTGAAGGAGACATCGGGGTGGGCTGTGCCTGCTTCTGTAGCAGTTGGGCCAAAGTGCATAGTAGTAGTTGGGCCCTTTACTTTTTCCTATAATTATTTTTCTGTTTGGCTTTTCTTTATAGTTTTGTATTTTTGTTGAGCTACTAAAATAGTATAGTTAAATGTGCCACTTAGCACATATATACTAGGCAAGGTTTTGAAGCAGCACACAAAGTTACAAATTATTTTAAATAGTTTAACTATTTGTTTAAGTTGAAATGGTTCAAATAAATACTGATAGTTTAGTTTTAAATAGGTTAGGGTCACTTTAAATATTCAAAGGAGGTTGGTTCCTACATGAAAAATAGTTAGGGGATATTTTTAACCCATCAAATATTTTTTTGTGTTTGAAGAAATAATAATTAGACTTGTTTTTGGAATTTGATTTTGACCCCAGTTTTCATAAGGTGGCAAAATGGCTTAGTAAAACATGATGACATGCCACATTAGGGTGAGGTTACTATAGCGTGATTACTAGGGTGTTACACCCCATCTTTTTATCCTCGATGGCAACAATACAATGTGTGCCTTGCTGCCCCCACTGTCACTGGGAAAGGACACCACAAAATTGAACCCAAAGCTAAGCACTTCTCCCATTGCAAGAAAGATCAATCTCGTAGGCCAAACAAAATCGATAATTCGAAGAGACTTGCAAAGATATCAAATCATGCATATAAGAATTCAGAGGAGAACCAAATAATATTCATAGATAATCATGTTCATAAACCCACAATTCATCGGATCTCGGCAAACACACCGCAAAAGAGTATTACATCGAATAGATCTCCAAGAACATTAAGGAGAACTTTGTATTGAGAATCAAAGAGAGAGAAGAAGCCATCTAGCTAATAACTATGGACCTGAAGGTCTGTGGTAAACTACTCATGCTTCATCGGAGAGGCAATGGTGTTGATGTAGAAGCCCTCCATGATCGATTCCCCCTCCGGCAGATCGCCGGAATAGGCCCCAAGAGGGGATCTCACGGGTACAGAAGGTTGCGGCGGTGGAAAAGTGGTTTCGTGGCTCTCTGCGATGTTTCTAGTGTATAAGAGTATATATAGGCAAAAGAAGTATGTCGGTGGATCTACGAGGGGCCCACGAGGGTGGGGGCGCGCCTACCCCCCTGGGCACGCCCTCCTGCCTCATGGTCGCCTGGTGGAGTTCCAGACTACGACTCCAAGTCTTCTGGATTGATTTCGGTCCAAGAAAGATCATCGCGAGGGTTTCATTTCGTTTGGACTCCGTTTGGTATTCCTTTTCTGCGAAACTCTAAAATAGGCAAAAAAAACAGAAACTGACACTGGTCCTCCGTTTAATAAGTTAGTCCCAGAATAATATAAAAGAGCATATTAAAGCCCATTAAACATCCAAAACCGATAGTATAATAGCATGGAACAATCAAAAATTATAGATATGTTGGAGACGTATCACATAACCCAAAAACGATAGTGGTAAATCGGTAAGAGACATCATAGATCGCACCATATCTAATAAAGTACGGTTACGACGTTCAGACACACCATTACTCTGTGGTGTTCCAGGTGGAATGAATTGTGAAACTATTCCACATTGTTTTAAAATGAAGGCCAAACTCGTAACTCAAATATTTGGCTCGGCGATCAGATCATAGAAAATTTATTTTCTTGTTACGATGATTCTCAACTTCACTCTAAATTTCTTTGAACTTTTCAAATGTTTCAGACTTGTGTTTCATTAAGTAGATATACCCATATCTGCTTAAATCATCTGTGAAGGTCAGAAAATAACGATACCCGCTGCGAGTCTCAACACTCATCAGACCGCATACATCAGTATGTATTATTTCCAATAAGTTAGTGGCTCACTCCATTGTTCCAGAGAACGGAGTTTTAGTCATCTTGCCCATGAGGCATGGTTCACAAGTATCAAGTGATTCCAAAAGCCCATCAGCATGGCGTTTCTTCATGCACTTTACACCAATATGACCTAAACGGCAGTGCCACAAATAAGTTGCACTATCATTATTAACTTTGCATCTTTTGGCATCAATATTATGTGTATCATTGTGATCGAGATTCAGTAAACCATTTACATTGGATGTCAGAACATAGAAGGTTTTATTCATGTAAACAGAACAACAATATTCTCTGACTTAAATGAATAACCATATCGCAATAAACATGATCCAATCATATTTATGCTCAACGCAAACACCAAATAACATTTATTTAGTTCCAATACTAATCCCGAAGGTAAAGGGAGTGTGTGATGGTGATCTTATCAACCTTGGAATCACTTCCAACACACATCGTCACCTCGCCCTCAACTAGTCTTTGTTCATTTTGTAACTCCTGTTTCGAGTTACTAATCATAGCAACTGAACCTGTATCAAATTCCCAGGGGCTACTATGAACACTAGTAAAGTACACATGTGTATCATATATACTTTTGTTCACTTTTCCATCATTCTTATCCGCCAGGTATTTGGGGCAGTTCTGCTTCCAGTGACCATTTCCTTTGCAGTAGAAACACTCAGTTTCAGGCTTGGGTCTAGCTTTGGGCTTCTTCATGGGAGTGGAAACTTGCTTGCTATTCTTCTTGAAGTTCCCTTTCTTTCCCTTTCCCTTTTACTTAAAACTAGTGGTCTTGTCAACCATCAACACTTGATGCCTTTTTTGATTTCTACCTTCGCCGATTTCTGCATCGTGAAGAGCTCGGGAATCGTTTTCGTCATCCCTTGCATATTATAGTTCATCACGAAGTTCCAGTAACTTGGTGATAGTGACTAGAGAACTATGTCAATCACTATTTTATATGGAAGATTAAGTCCCACTTGATTCAAGCAATTGTAGTACTAAGACATTCTGAGCACATGCTCACTAGCTGAGCAATTCTCCTCCATCTTGTAGGCAAAGTACTTATTAGAGGTCTCATACCTCTTAACTCGGGCATGAGTCTGAAATACCAATTTTAGCTCTTTGAACATCTTATATGCTCCGTGGTGTTCAAAACATTTTTGAAGTTCCTGTTCTAAGCCGTAAAGCATGGTGCACTAAACTATCAAGTAGTCATCATACCGAGCTTGTCAAACGTTCATAACGTCTGCATCTGCTCCTGCAATAGGTCTGTCACCTAGCGGTGCATCAAGGACATAATTCTTCTGTGCAGCAATGAGGATAATCCTCAGATCACGGACCAAGTCCGCATCATTGCTACTATCATCTTTCAACTTATTTTTCTCTAGGAACATATCAAAAATAAATGGGGAGCTACATCGTGAGCTATTGATCTACAACATAGTTATGCAAATACTATCAAGACTAAGTTCATGATAAATTAAAGTTCAATTAATCATATTACTTAATAACTCCCACTTAGATAGACATCCATCTAGTCATCTAAATGATCATGTGATCCATATCAACTAAACCATGTCCGATCATCACGTGAGATGGAGAGGTTTTCAATGGTGAACATCACTATGATGATCATATCTACTATATGATTCATGTTCGACCTTTCGGTCTCAGTGTTCCGAGGCCATATCCGCATATGCTAGGCTCGTCAAGTTTAACCCGAGTATTTTGCGTGTGCAAAACTGGCTTGCACCCATTGTATGTGAACGTAGAGCTTATCACACCGATCATCGCGTCGTGTCTCGGCACGACGAACTGTCGCAATGGTGCATACTCAGGGAGAACACTTATACCTTGAAATTTAGTGAGGGATCATCTTATAATGCTACCGTCGTACTAAGCAAAACAAGATGCATAAAAGATAAACATCACATGCAATCAAAATTGTGACATGATATGGTCATCATCATCTTGTGCCTTTGATCTCCATATCCAAAGTACCGTCATGATCTCCATCGTCACCGGCATGACACCATGATCTCCATCATCTTGATCTCTATCAACGTGTCGATACATGGTTGTCTCGCCAACTATTGCTATCGCATAGCGATAAAATAAAGCAATTATATGGCGCTTGCATCTTATGCAATAAAGAGACAACCATAAGGCTCCTGCCAATTGCCAGTAACTTTAACAAAACATGATCATCTCATACAACAAATTATATCACATCATGTCTTGACCATATCACATCACAACATGCCCTACAAAACAAGTTAGACATCCTCTACTTTGTTGTTGCATGTTTTACGTGGCTGCTATGGGCTTCTAGCAAGAACCGTTCTTACCTACGCATCAAAACCACAATGATTTTTCATCAAGTGTGTTGTTTTAACCTTCAACAAGGACCGGCCATAGTTAAACTCGATTCAACTAAAGTTGGAGAAACTGACACCCGCTAGCCACATGTGTGCGAAGCACATCGGTAGAACCAGTCTCATGAACGTGGTTATGTAATGTCGGTCCAGGCCGCTTCATCCAACAATACCGCCGAATCAAAGTAAGACGTTGGTGGTAAGCAGTATGACTATTATCGCCCACAACTCTTTGTGTTCTACTCGTGCATATAACATCTATGTACAGACCTGGCTCAGATGCCACTGTTGGGGAACGCAGTATTTTAAAAAAATTCCTACGATCACGCAAGATCTATCTAGGAGATGAATAGCAACGATACGGGAGAGTGTGTCCATGTACCCTCATAGACAGAAAGCGGAAGTGTTTAGTAACGCGGTTGATGTAGTCGAACGTCTTCATGATCCAACCGATCCAAGTACCGAACATACGGCACCTCCGTGTTCAGCACATGTTCAGCACGATGACGTCCCTCGAGCTCTTGATCCAGTTGAGGACAAGGGAGAGTTCCATCAACATGACGGCATGGCCACGGTGATGATGAAGTTACTGGCGCAGGGCTTCGCCTAAGAACTACGACGATATGACCGAGGTGTTAACTGTGGAGGGGGGCGCCGCACACGGCTAGGAACAATTTATGTGTGTTCTAGGGGTGCCCTCCCCATGTATATCAAGGAGGGAGAGGGATGGAGGCAGCCTAGGACGCGCCCAAGTAGGAGGAATCCTACTTGGGCCCTAAGGGAGTCCTGGACTAAGGGGTCCTTGGGCGTCCGGCCTGTTATCTATGGGCCGGACTGATGGGCTATGAAGATTTGAAGACCGAAGACGGTGCCCGTGTCCGGATGGGACTCTCCTTGGCGTGGAAGGCAAGCTTGGCGAACAACTATGAAGATTCCATGTTATGTAACCGACTCTATGTAACCCTAGATCCTCCCGGTGTCTATATAAACCGGAGGACTTAGTCCGGATAGGGCATACTCAATACTGTAGTCATACAGGCTAGACTTCTAGGGTTTAGCCATTACGATCTCGTGGTAGATCAACTCTGGTAATACTCATATTCATCAATATAAATCAAGCAGGACGTAGGGTATTACCTCCATCAAGAGGGCCCGAACCTGGGTAAAACATCGCGTCCCCTGCCTCCAGTTACCATCAACATTAGACGCATAGTTCGGGACCCCCTACCTGAGATCCACCGGTTTTGACACTGACATTAGTGCTTTCATTGAGAGTTCCTCTATGCCGTCGTCACAGAGGTTGATGGCTCGACTTATCGTCAAGGAAAATATTACCTCCGGAGGAGCTCTGGCCTCGGGCCAAACCCTCCGGCTGGGCGATTTTACCATGATTGCCCGCTCGGCCTCTAAGCCAGCAAGGATGACCTCTCGAGTCATCGAAAAATGCACCCGCGTTGATTCTGAATACGCCAAACGGATGGATCCGACAGATTTATCATCTTTGAACAAACTCCTAGATCGCATTACCGCCTTGGGAGTCGCTACAGACTGCGATCGGATTGGGCTTAAACTCAACCAGAGATAGATTAATTCTCCACCAATCACCCACCAGATAGCGGTAGTCGAGGAGCAAGATAACCCTTCCTTTATATTGAGGACGAATTATGTTTCAATCTCCGACCTCGAGAAGCCGGACACTTACCGGCAAAAGGACATGCCTTGCTCTTCGAACTTAGAGTCGGACGGTAGGCTTCAAAAATCAGTAGACACTCCGGAGCCCGGATTGTTCAGTCTAGAAAAACCTCAGACTCTGGATCATCGATCGGGTCAGGGTTCAGATCCAATTCCACCCACCCACCCAGACATAAGTGCTCTCACGAGCACAAAATAGCAGTCTCAAGAAACGGTCCACTACTTCTGGGCCAGATTTCTCCTTGTCAAGGACAAGGTCAAGGATTGTCGCGACGAGGACGGGATATCAGCGTTCCGCAATAACTGCACGAACGAAGGACTCCTCAACGCCATTAATCGCCACAGCATACTACACTTCACTAACTTGGCAACTATTGTACAGAAGTACAGCGCAATGGAGAGCGCCTGGAGAGATCACACAGTTTGGGAGCTATCGGCCCCAACTCAACCACTGGTCCAGGAAAAAAGGGTGCACCCCTGTAACGCGCCCAGACCAATAGCCAAGAAATACAAACCCATTACGCGGCGCGGAACCGTTCTGGAGGGATGGCTTGATGGCCCCTGCAAAATACACACCAAACCGGATACCAAACCAACCCACAGCCTTAGAGCATGTTGGATACTCCGGCAGGTAGCCAGAAACGGCGAGGACATCCTCACCAAGGACACCCCGGAGCAACACCCTCCAGAAGATGACTAACCCAGAGTACTGACAGTCTTTGAGACATTCAATTCAAACAATAGGCGCAAAAGGGCACTCCGCGAACTCGCCGAAGTCTGCCAGATCGCAATAATAAACCCCTAGAACGACACAGCGATAACTTTTAACGCTGGTGACGAACCAAAACACAGGACAGTCCGAGCACCACCCGCCTTGGTCCTCAGCCCAATTGTGGATGGCTTTCGGCTCACCAAGGTTCTCATGGACGGCGGCAGCAGACTAAACCTCATCTATGAGGATACAACACGAAAGATGGAAATAGACAGGAGCCACATTGAGCAAAGCAGCACGACCTTCCGAGGAATCATTCCCAGTCGGGAGGCACGGTGTGCGGGAAAATTCACACTCGACGTGGTATTCGGCATGCCGGAGAACTATCGGTCCGAAGAAATAACATTCTAGGTGGCCCCCTTGAACGGCGGATATCACACCCTCTTGGGGAGAGATGCATTCACGCGCTTTCACGCAATACCCCATTACGGGTACATGAAGCTTAAGATGCCCGGGCCCAACGGCATAATCACTCTAGTTAGTGATTCGGACATAGCACTCCGCGCTGAGAATAAAACCGTGTCCCTGGCCCTTGAGGCATTATCTGAAGCCCTCGCGGCCGAAGAATTAACCGCGCTGCGCTCCACGGTGGGCAGAGATGATGTAGTCCTAGACAAGCGACCCAAATCCACTTCATTCAAGCCGGCAGAAGAAATAGTCAAATTCCAAGTCCACCCAACGGACCCCAAGAAGACAGCATCCATAGGAGCACAACTAGACCCAACGGTCGACGCTGCTCTACGAGAGTTCTTGCGTGAGAATTGGGATATATTCGCCTGGCACCCTTCTGATATGCCAGGAATCCCACGCGAGTTGGCCGAACACAGCCTCAATATATTGAAGGGACACAAACCGGTCAAACAAACACTGCGGCGCTTCTCCGAACCCAAATGCCAAGCTATGGGGGATGAGCTAGCCAAGCTAATCGAGGCCAGATTCATTAGAGAAATAAAACATCCGGACTGGCTGGCAAATTTGGTCATGGTACCAAAGAAGGACAAATCCTGGCGCCTGTGTGTCGATTTTAAAAACCTCAATAAGGCATGCCCCAAGGATCCCTTCCCCCCCCCCCCCCCCCCCCCCCCCCCCCCCCCCCGCATTGATCAAATCATGGACGCCACCGCAGGACACGACTCACTGTGCTTTCTTGACGCATATTCCGGATACCATCAAATCAAAATGAAGGAATCCGATCAAGCTACAACGGCATTGATCACCCCATATGGGCCATTCTGCTTCAACACTATGCCCTTCGGGCTCAAAAACGTCGGCGCTACATACCAACGCATGATTCAAACATTCCTGGAGAAACAGATCGGCAAGACAGTCGAAGCTTACGTGGACGACGTCATCATCAAAACTAGGCACGTCGAAACACTAATAGATGATTTACGTCTCACATTCGACAACCTCCGCGTGTATGACATTAAGCTCAATCCGGAAAAGTGTGTTTTTAGCGTCCCTGCTGGAAAACTGCTAGGCTTCATCGTTTCCAATAAAGGAATTGAAGCAAACCCAGCCAAAATCTGAGCTTTGTCACAATTGGCTAAGCCAACAGACCTTAAACAAGTTCAAAAGCTCGCGGGTTGCGTAGTATCTCTAAGCCGCTTTATCTCCAGATTGGGAGAAAAGCACTGTCACTCTATCGCCTTCTACGGCGAACCGACCACTTCGAGTGGACGGACACGGCAAAAGCCGGACTGGAGGAAATAAAAACCCTTCTTGCGAGCAATCCAATCCTAGCCGCACCAAACGTCGGTGAACCAATGTTATTATACATATCGGCAACACATCAGGTGGTGAGCACCGTACTCGTCATTGAACAAGAACGGGACGGACATAAATTCCTGCTTCAAAAGCTAGTATACTACGTATCTACTGTCCTTACACCATGCAAATCCCAGTACCCTCATTATCAAAAGATAACATACGCGGTCTTCATGGCATCCCGAAAGCTCCGTCACTACTTCCAGGAGTGTTCGATCACGGTGGCCTCTGAAGTACCACTCAATGACATTATAAACAACCGTGATGCTACGGGCCGGATTGCTTAATGGGCCATTGAGCTCCTCCCTTTTGACATTACATATAAGCCACGTCGAGCTATCAAATCCCAAGTACTGGCCGACTTCGTCACCGAATGGACAGAGGCCAAACTCCCTGAAGAGTACGGCACGTACTCCAATTGGGTCATGTACTTTGACGGCTCCAAAATGCTGGCAGGGTTAGGAGTGGGCGTCGTTTTAACGTCCCCTACTGGAGACGTCATCCAGTACGTTCTCCAAATACTGTACAAAGACTCCAATAACGCAGCCGAATACGAGGCCTTATTGCATGGTCTCCGGATGGGTGTCTCCATGGGCATACAACGCCTAGAAGTACGCAGGGACTCAAACCTTGCAATATCTCAAATAAATGGAGATTTTGACACCAAAGATCCAAAGATGGCAGCGTATCATAACGCAGTCATAAAGATGTCGGCCCGATTCGAGGGGCTCGAGTTCCATCATGTGGCTCGAGAAAGTAATCAAGCGGCGGATATTCTTGCTCGTATCGGCGCTAAGTGCAACCCCGTCCCACCTAATATTTTCCTGGAAAGGCTCTTTAAGCCATCCGTGGTGTGGCAGGGGGAAAACGACAATATTAGTCAGGATCCAAACATAACCCTAGATCCCGGAAACATCGACATCGTTGGGGGCTCAGCCACCGAAATAACACCATCAGCGCATCTCATCATGGCAGTCATTGCCCCATGGACCGAACCCTTCCTGTCCTACCTTAACAGGAAAGAGCTTCCCGAGGACCAGAATGAGGCCCGCTGCATTGTCTGGCGTTCAAAGGCGTACATGGTTCATGATGGAGAGCTCTATAAGAAAAGCGACACCGGAGTCCTTCAACGACGTATATCCGAGGAAGAGGGGCGGCAGCTCTTGGCTGAAATTCATGCCGGACTCGGTGGTCACCACGCCGCAGCTCGGGCCCTTGTTAGCAAGGCCTTCCGTACATGGTTTTATTCGCCTACGGCCCGAGCAGATGCACAGGACCTTGTCCAACATTGCGTCGGATGCCAACTCTTTGCCAATCAAAGCCATATGCCCCCACTACCTTACAAACAATCCCCATCACTTGGACTTTTGCGGTCTAGGGACTCGATATGGTCAGACCCCTTAAAGGAGGAAGCCACAAGAGAAAGTATCTGCTAGTCATGGTGGATAAATTCACTAAGTGGATAGAGGCCAAACCAGTTAAAATGGCCGAAGCGGGGCCAGTAATAGATTTCATATCCGGCGTCATACACCGTTACGGTGTCCCGCGCAATATAATCAACTATAATGGCTCCAATTTAAAGTCGATGAGGTGAAAACCTGGTGCGCTAATCTAGGCATTAAGCTTGATTACGCCTCTATCTATCACCCGCAAACAAACGGTCAAGTCGAACGGGCTAATGGTCTTATTATGAGCGGCATCAAACCCAGACTAGTGCGGTCTTTGAAGGAATCGGACAAGCACTGGGTGGAGGAACTTGACTCCGTACTCTGGGGGCTGCGGACCACGCCCCACCGCTCTACTGGATATACACCCTTCTTCATGGTATACGGTGCGGAAGCAGTGTTACCCTGCGATATTATTCATGACTCACCTCGAGTGCGTAGGTACGAAGAGAGAGAACCCGAGCTTGATCGGCAGGACAGCTTAGATGCCTTGGAGGAGGAGCGCGACATCGCCAAAGCCCGTTCCGAATTTTATCAACAGCGGCCTCGCAAGTATCAAAGCAGAGAAGTGCGGGCCAAGACATATAATGTTGGTGAACTCATTCTACGCTTGCCGAAGAAGAAAAAGGACAAACTCAAGCCCAAGTGGGAGGGTCCCTTCATCATTGATGAAGTTCTCACTCGAGGAGTGTACCGCCTACGTCATGCGTCAGATAATCACCTGGAGCCGAACCCCTGGAATGCGGCCAGACTACAAAGATTTTATGCCTAACGCCGAACTCTATGTTCGTTTCCTCCCTCCTGCTATTTTCATTATTTATTTATTTTCTCTTTTCATCTTTTACCTTTTTTCGTTTTCTCTTTAGCCTTACGGCTTTAGTGCGGCTAGACCGTCCCTACCTGACGCGTACATCTCTAAATATGTACATTCATTATACCTGGGGGCTTCTCATACAGAAGCTTGCGACTATTCTTCGAGCATCAAGCTCAGCACATATGTGTTCCTTTTTTTCATATGTACCTTTTCTTCGCCACTATATGCATCGATATGACTTAAGTTTTGGCCAAGCTGGGTTGCCTGGCTCCTGTGCTTATGCCCTACGTTCCCGTTAGTTCGGCTAGGGCATAAAAGGAGCACCTCTGCGATTGTTACTGCCGGGTCATCCGGATGTGTACCTCAGACTGGGTGAAGCCAAAAGCTAGCATTCTTAAGGGAATATTCGGTCGGTGAATTAAAGGTGTTTCCGCATTCACTCCATTGTGAACCCCATATGTTACTTACTCTACGATTTTATCAATCACAGTTCGGACATGCACATTAACATGCATGCGCACCTAGGGAAAGGAACCCTTAACGGAACTATTCTCTCTGGAAGATGTTTCTTACATAATGTAATATAACATAACTAGCCAGATACACATTATCTATTTGAGCAATTATGACCCCTATGCCTAGTTTCCATGCATACCCCGGTATATTCTACCGCTACGGTATTCGGAAACACTCCGAACCTTCGAGTCAAGAGGTTGAAGCGAAAAGGTCGGTGATGACAATTGTCTTTATTATCCAGCTAGAAGGAAAGTACATAGTCGCTCACGACTCAAACACTTCCTCCTCTATACCGTCCAAAAGGGAGTCTAATTTACAATCCTGTTGGGAATATTTGGCGGCCACCTCTACTTGGTCATATACAAAACTAACGGGAATTTCTTCCCCATTTGGCCCTAGCGGTCCGACACGAGCCATGTGATTAGGATCCAGCTTGGTATATCGCGTCTTCACCATGGCCCAGGCCTCTCGCGCACCCTCTCAGCAGGCCGATATCTTCCACAGCCGGACACGCCGCCGCGCTCCCTTGAACAGCTCTACCAGCTTCTTCATGCTTCCTGGAGGGGAGTCAGATGGCCATAAGGCCTTGGCTACACTCCGCATCGCCTGCCGAGCTTGCTTGTGCAACTGCGACAGCCCTTGCAGAAGATCACTTGACTATCCGGACACCTCCTCTTTGGGGCGGCTCGTCAATACACCTACAATTACAGCTATATCAGCTATCGTTACCTCCAAACGGTTATAAGATAAAAGCAGCCATGTACTGAATATGCCACCTCGCAACTTCTTGTTCTCCTTCACAGAGTCCGCTAGCTGAGCTCGCACATCTTTCAGCTCTTCGCCCAGTTTGGCATTCGAATCCTGGAGTTTCTTTTTATCCTGAGCGACTTTTATCAATACACGCTCACCCGCTGCTAGTAGCTTTTTGGCTCCGTGTACTTCGCTTCGAGCGGCGTCCAACTGCTCTCGTACTTGGTCTAACGACCCAACACAAAGATAAGTACACAAATTCACACTACCGGTGTATCATTATGAATTTTTGATAGAGGGAAATATTACCGAGAGATGCCTTGTATTTCTCCAGTTCGGCATTGGCAGCAAGCAGCTGGCGCTAACACTTTTCTAGTTCCTGAGCTAGCTGGGTGTTCTTCTCCGTAACCACCTGGTTGTATATTGATCCTTAAATCAGTTGTTTCAAATCCTTTAAGTCTCGAGGGCTACTGGCATATGGTTATCATAGTCAGACAAAACAAATTTACCTGCACATCTTTCAAATGTTGCTTTGTGGCCCTGTTAATTCCATCTCGAGCAGCTCGGATGTATGCATTGACCGAGCTGAATGCGTTAAACGACTCTTCTGAAAAGCCAGGGTCTTGTAAAATGGCACGGCGGCGCCGATGATTCATGCCACTCTCCACTTCTGAGTTGGTGACGGATACATCGTCCGAGTCCTCGGCTGGAGGACAGTCCGACGTCGTCCCCGCATCAGCCCCCATCTTCACGGCAGGATTTGAATCCTGGCTGCGGGAAGTACGGCCGCTCGAACCTCCGGATATAGTCCGGCGCACCTTTCTCCTGACACATGGAAAACGGGAAAGGTCACGTGACTACTCAGGTGCATGTTGGCGAATTCATACCTCTTCGATGAAGGTACGGCCGTGTCTTCGTTTGCTTTCCTCTTGGAAGACTCGCCCAGAGTAGGGGACGCACTCTTCGGAGGTACCCTTGGAGCGGTACGGCACGCCGAACCCTTCCCCTTTTGAGCACAGGATAGTGCGGTGGGTAAGAAGGAAGGAGAGATTTCTTTTAAATAAGGTGTCTTCGGATCACTTACGTGTGAAGATGGAAGGAGGCCGGGGTAATCGGCGATAATAGGTACATATGTACCATCGTAGCTCATCTGGTAGAACGTTCCCTCCTCAAGCTCCATGAATATGTCCGGGTCTTCTTCATATCCGGGGTCAAGATCCCGGTTGCAATTCTCCGGCTGAGGGGCAGGGTCATGGATCCCCTCGATAGTCTTTCGCCATTCCTATTATGAGCTGATAAGATGATGCCTGTCAATGAATGATCGAAGGACAAGATAAATTAAGTGAAGCCGAACCTTACCCGGCTGGGAGGATTGTACATGGAAAGTCCGTCTCGATGTTGGAGACGGCTGAACTCCTTCTTCTCCCCTTTATACAGCTCGGCCAGGATCTTGGCTAGAATGGCGGGGGTCTTCAGGCCTTTTCGGCCATAACGTGAGGCGTCGTCTTCTCTGTTATAATGCCACATGGGCAGTCCTCGGTATTGGAGTGGCTGGACCCCCCCGCATTATGGAAATTGCCATCACTTCGACTATTGACAATCTGGACTGGGCAAGCGTTTTAATCTTGCCCAGTAGCAAGCTGATTTCCACGCTATCCTCTTCCTCGAGGCTCCGAGGATGCCAGCTGTGGCGCTTCTTCAGTGGAGCATTTGAAAACTCAGGGATGCCTATGCGGAC
Source organism: Triticum urartu (assembly GCF_003073215.2). NCBI lineage: Eukaryota > Viridiplantae > Streptophyta > Magnoliopsida > Poales > Poaceae > Triticum > Triticum urartu. The sequence continues at coordinate 515,534,541 of NC_053023.1, forward strand.
GGGGTCGGGTAGAGAGACGTCGTCAATGTAGAACCATTCGAAAGACCACTCTTCGGGAGCTTTCTTTGGTGTGCCGGACAGATATCCGGTCCCGGCAATATGCCACACTTCGGCTCCTCCCACTTCAAAGATTGATCCACCTTGATTGCGAGGGACGAGGCAGAACAGTCTTCTCCATAAATCAAAATGGGCCTCGCAACCCAGGAATAGTTCGCATAGGGCGACATAGCCCGCAATGTGGAGGATGGATCCAGGGGTAAAATTGTGCAGCTGGAGGCCGTAGTACTCTAGCAACCCTCGGAGGAATGGGTGAATTGGAAACCCCACTCCCCTCAATAGATAGGGGACGAAGCATACCCGTTATCCCGCAGACGGATTGGGAGAATACTCTGCCTGGGTTTTGCCGTTAAAGGAGGCCAACCCTGCTCGAACAGGGACCGGATCTGCTGGAGGGAGAAATCCCTGTGTTTGCAGCTTTGCCAATTGGCTATGGGACACAGAGCACCTCTCCCACTCGCCTCTCTCTAGGTTGGAACGGGAAGAGGAGCTGGGGTTGTTGGCCATGTTGGAATGGTCCTGCCTAGCAGTCTCTGAGGATTTTCTCTGCTTGGTGTTGAAAGGATCTGAGATCCAATCTCTTTAAATAGATACTCTTCCTTGCAGGACTGGGGTGTTATTTGCAAAAAATACCCTGACTGTCTGCACTTGCTTGACACGTGGAAAACGAGGACATTAAGCACGCAGAAGCCGAGGGGAGACATCGAATCTACGGACGAATACACTACTTAAGGGAGGAACCCGCCTTGCAATACCGAAGATAATCCGTGTGCCGAACACCTCGCTATTGAAGACTGGTTCGGGGGCTACTGAGGGAGTCCTGGACTAAGGGGTCCTCCGGCATCCGGCATGTTATCTATGGGCCGGACTGATGGGATGTGAAGATATGAAGACCGAACACGGTGCACGTGTCCGGATGGGACTCTCCTTGGCGTGGAAGGCAAGCTTGGCGAACAACTATGAAGATTCCATATTATGTAACCGACTCTATGTAACCCTAGATCCCCCCGGTGTCTATATAAACCGGAGGACTTAGTCCAGATAGGGGATACTCAATACCGTAGTCATACAGGCTAGACTTCTAGGGTTTAGCCATTATGATCTCGTGGTAGATCAACTCTCGTAATACTCATATTCATCAATATAAATCAAGCAGGACGTAGGGTATTACCTCCATCAAGAGGGCCTGACCCTGGGTAAAACATCGCGTCCCCTGCCTCCTATTACCATCAACCTTAGACGCATAGTTCGGGACCCCCTACCCGAGATCCGCCGGTTTTGACACCGACAGGCCCCTAGTCCAATTCGGCCCCCCTTACCATATTTGGACAAGGGGGAAAGGAAGGAGGGGGGAGGGGAAGGAAGTAGGAGTCCTACTTCATACTTTCCTTTTCCTCCTCTCCTTTCCCTTTCTCCCCATGTGGATGGCCCTATAGGGGGCGCACCAGCCCCTTGTGGGCTAGTGTGTTCCCTTACTTGGCCCATTCAGCCCATATCTTTGCCGGGGGTTGCCCGAAACCCCTTCCGGTGACCCGGTATCACCCGGAACACTTCCGGTGTCCAAATACCATCATCCTATATATGAATCTTTACCTCTCGACCATTTCGAGACTCCTCTTCATGTATGTGATCTCATCCGGACTCTGAACAAACTTTGGTCATCAAATCACATAACTCATAATACAAATAGTCATCGAACGTTAAGCTTGCGGACCCTACGGGTTCGAGAACTATGTAGACATGACTGAGACATATCTCCAGTCAATACCAATAGAGGAACTTGGATGCTCATATTGGCTCCTACATATTCTACGAAGATCTTTATCGGTCAAACCGCATAACAACATACATTGTTCCCTTTGTCATTGGTATGTTACTTTCCCGAGATTCGATCGTTGGTATCCTCATACCTAGTTCAATCTCATTACCGGCAAGTCTCTTTACTCGTTCCGTAATGCATCATCCCGCAACTAACTCATTAGTCACATTGCTTGCAATGCTTATAATGATGTGCATTACCGAGAGGGCCCAGAGATACCTCTCCGATACACAGAATGACAAATCCAAATCTCGATCTATGCCAACCCAACAAACACCTCCGGAGACACCTGTAGAGCATCTTTATAATCACCCAATTGTGTTGTGACATTTGATATCACACAAGGTGTTCCTCCGGTATTTGGGAGTTGCATAATCTCATAGTCAGAGGAACATGTATAAGTCATGAAGAAAGCAATAGTAATAAAACTCAATGATCATAATGCTAAACTAACGGATGGCTCTTGTCCATCACATCATTCTCTAATGATGTGATCCGATTCATCAAATGACAACACATGTCTATGGTCAGGAAACTTAACCATCTTTGATTAATGAGCTAGTCTGGTAGAGGCATACTAGGGACACTTTGTTTTGTCTATGTATTCACACATGTATCAAGTTTCCGGTTAAAACAATTCTAGCATGAATAATAAACATTTATCATGATATAAGGAAATAAAATAATAACTTTATTATTGCCTCTAGAGCATATTTCCTTCACCTACGGGTTCGAGAACTATGTAGACATGACCGATACACCTCTCTAGTCAATAACCAACAGCGGAACCTAGATGCTCATATTGGTTCCGACATATTCTATGAAGATCTTTATCGGTCGTACCGTAATGACAACATACGTTATTCCTTTTGTCATCGGCATGTTACTTGCCCGAGATTCGATCATCGGTATCTTCATACCTAGTTCAATCTCGTTATCGACAAGTCTCTTTACTCGTTCCGTAAAACATCATCATGTAACTAATTCATTAGTCACATTGCTTGTGAGGCTTATCATGATGTGTATTACCGAGAGGGCCCAGAGATACCTCTCCGATACTCGGAGTGACAAATCCTAATCTTGATCTAAGCCAACCCAACAAACACATTCGGAGATACCTGTAGAGCATCTTTATAGTCACCCAGTTATGTTGTGACGTTTGATAGCACACAAGGTATTCCTATGGTATTCGGGAGTTGCATAATCTCATAGTCGATGGAATATGTATATGACATGAAGAAAGCAATAGCAATAAAATTGAACGATCAACATGCTAAGCTAACAGATGGGTCTTATCCATCACATCATTCTCCTAATGATGTGATCCCGTTCATCAAATGACAAACATGTCTATGGTTAGGAAACTTAACCATCTTTGATTAACGAGCTAGTGTAGTAGAGGCTAACTAGGGACATTGTGTTTTGTCTATGTATCCACACATGTATCAAGTTTCCGGTTAATACAATTCTAGCATGAATAATAAACATTTATCAAGATATAAGTAAATATTAATAACAACTTTATTATTGCCTCTAGGGCATATTTCCTTCAGTCTCCCACTTGCACTAGAGTCAATAATCTAGATTACATTGTAATGATTCAAACACCCATGGAGTCTTGGTGTTGATCATGTTTTGCTCGTAGAAGAGGCTTAGTTAACGGGTCTGCCACATCCAGATCCGTATGTATTTTGCGAATCTCTATGTCTCCCTCCTTGACTTGATCACGGATGGAATTGAAGCATCTCTTGGTGTGTTTGGTTCTTTTGTGAAATCTGGATTCCTTCGCCAAGGCAATTACTCTAGTTTTGTCACAAAAGATTTTCATTGGACCCGATGCGCTAGGTATTACACGTCGGATGTGAACTCCATCATCCAGACTCCTTCATTCGCTGCTTCCGAAGCAGCTATGTACTCCGCTTCACATGTAGATCCCGCCACGACGCTTTGCTTTGAACTGCACCAACTGACAACTCCACCATTCAATACAAATACATATTCGGTTTGTGACTTAGAGTCATCTGGATCAGTTTCAAAACTAGCATCGACGTAACCATTTATGACGAGCTATTTGTCACCTCCATAAACAAGAAATATATCCTTAGTCCTTTTCAGGTACTTCAGGATGTTCTGGACCGATGTCCAGTGATCCACTCCTGGATTACTTTGGTACCTCCCTACTAGACTTATAGCAAGGCACACATCAGGTCTGGTACACAACATAGCATACATGATAGATCCTATGGCTAAGGCATAGGGAATGGCTTTCATTTTCTCTCTATCTTCTGCAGTGGTCAGGCATTGAGTCTTACACAACTTCACACCTTGTAACACAGGCAAGAACCCTTTCTTTGACTGATCCATTTTGAACTTCTTCAAAACTTTATCAAGGTATGTGCTTTGTGAAAGTCCAATTAAGCGTCTTGATCTATCTCCATAGATCTTGATGCCCAATATATAAGAAGTTTCACCGAGGTCTTTCATTGAAAAACTCGTATTCAAGTATCATTTTATGCGATCCAGAAATTCTATATCATTTCCAATCAACAATATGTCATCCACATATAATATTAGAAATGCTATAGTGCTCCCACTCACTTTCTTGTAAATACAGGCTTCTCCGAAAGTCTGTATAAAACCATATGCTTTGATCACACTATCAAAGTGTCTATTCCAACTCCGAGATGCTTGCACCAGTCCATAAATGGATCGCTAGATCTTGCACACTTTGCTAGCACCTTTAGGATCGACAAAACCTTCTGGTTGCATCATATACAACTCTTCATTGAGAAATCCATTAAGGAATGCAGTTTTCACGTCCATTTGCCAGATTGCATAATCATAAAATGCGGCAATTGCTAACATGATTCGGACAGACTTAAGCATCGCTATGGGTGAGAAAGTCTCATCGTAGTCAACTCCTTGAACTTGTCAAAAACCTTTCGCAACAAGTCGAGCTTTGTAGACAATAACATTACCATCAGCGTCAGTATTCTTCTTGAAGATCCATTTATTCTCTATGGCTTGCCGATCATCGGGCAAGTCAACCAAAGCCACACTTTGTTCTCATACATGGATCCTATCTCAGATTTCATGGCCTCAAGCCATTTATCGGAATCTGGGCTCATCATCGCTTCCTCATAGTTCGTAGGTTCGTCATGGTCTAGTAACATGACTTCTAAAACAGGATTACTGTACCACTCAGGTGCGGAACGTGCTCTGGTTGACCTACGAGGTTCGGTACTAACTTGATCTGAAGCTTCATGATCATTATCATTAGCTTCCTCTCTAGTTTGTGTAGGCATCACTGGAACTGATTTCTGTGATGAGCTACTTTCCAATTCAAGAGAAGGTACAATTACCTCATCAAGTTCTACTTTCCTCCCACTCACTTCTTTCGAGAGAAACTCCTTCTCTAGAAAGGATCCATTCTTAGCAACAAAGATCTTGCCTTCGGATCTGTGATAGAAGGTGCACCCAATAGTTTCTTTTGGGTATCCTATGAAGATGCACTTCTCCGATTTGGGTTTGAGCTTATTAGGCTGAAGCTTTTTCACATAAGCATCGCAACCCCAAACTTTAAGAAACGACAGCTTAGGTTTCTTGCCAAACCACAGTTCATATGGTGTCGTCTCATCGGATTTACAGGTACCCTATTTAAAGTGAATGCATATGTCACTAATACATAACCCCAAAATGATAGTGGTAAATCAGAAAGAGACATCATAGATCGCACCATATCTAATAAAGTACGGTTACGACGTTCAGACACACCATTACGATGTGGTGTTCCAGGTGGCATGTGTTGTGAAACTATTCCACATTGTTTTAAATGAAGGCCAAACTCGTTACTCAAATATTCGCCTCCGCGATCAGATAGTAGAAACTTTATTTTCTTGTTATGATGATTCTCCACTTCACTCTAAAATTCTTTGAACTTTTCAAATGTTTCAGACTTGTGTTTCACTAAGTAGATATACCCATATCTGCTCAAATCATTTGTGAAGATTAGAAAATAATGATACCCGCTGCGAGCCTCAACACTCATTAGACCGCATACATCGGTATGTATTATTTTCAATAAGTCAGTGGCTTGCTCCATCATTCCGGAGAACGGAGTTTTAGTCATCTTGCCCATGAGGCATGGTTCACAAGCATCAAATGATTCATAAGTGATTCCAAAAGTCCATCCGCATGGAGTTTCTTCATGCGATTTACACCAATATGACCTAAACGGCAGTGCCACAAATATGTTGCACTATCATTATCAAATTTGCATCTTTTGGCATCAATATTATGAATATGTGTATCACCACGATCAAGATTCAAAAAAATAGACCACTCTTCAAGGGTGCATGACCATAAAAGACATTACTCATATAAATAGAACAACCATTATTCTCTGATTTAAATCAATAACCATCTCGCATCAAACAAGATCTAGATATAATGTTCATGCTCAACGTTGGCACCAAATAACAATTATTCAGGTCTAAAACTAATCCCGAAGGTAGATGTAGAGGTAGTGTGCCGATGGCTATCACATCGACCTTGGAACCATTCCCGATGCGCATCGTCACCTCGTCCTTAGCCAATCCTCATTTGATCCGGAGCCCCTGTTTCGAGTTGCAAATATGAGCAACAGCACCAGTATCAAATACCCAGGCGCTACTACGAGCATTAGTAAGGTACACAACAATAACATGTATATCAAATATAGCTTTGTTCACTTTACCATCCTTCTTATCCGCTAAATACTTGGGGCAGTTCCGCTTCAAGTGACCAGTCCCTTTGTAGTAGAAGCACTCAGTTTCAGGCTTGGGTCTAGACTTCGGCTTCTTCTCGGGAGTGACAACTTGCTTGCCATTCTTCTTAAAGTTCCCCTTCTTTCCCTTGCCCTTTTTCTTGAAACTAGTGGTCTTGTTAACCATCAACACTTGATGCTCTTTCTTGATTTCTACCTCCACAGCTTTGAGCATAGCGAAGAGCTCAGGAATTGTCTTATCCATCCCTTGCATATTATAGTTCATCATGAAGCCTTTGTAGCTTGGTGGCAGTGATTGAAGAACTCTATCAATAACACTATCATCCGGAAGATTAACTCCCAGCTGAGTCAAGTGGTTATGATATCCAGACATTTTGAGTATGTGTTCACTGACAGAACTATTCTCCTCCATCTTGCAGCTATAGAACTTGTTGGAGACTTCATATCTCTCAACTCGGGCATTTGCTTGAAATATTAACTTCAATTCCTGGAACATCTCATATGGTCCATGACGTTCAAAACGTCTTTGAAGTCCTGATTCTAAGTCATAGAGCATTGCACACTAAACTATAGAGTAGTCATCAGACCGCGTCTGCCAGATGTTCAAAGCGTCTACATTAGCGGGAGGGGGCTTGTCACCTAGCGGTGCATCAAGGGCATAATTCTTCTGTGCAGAAATGGGATAATCCTCAAGTTACATACCCAGTCCGTGTAGTTGCTACCATCATCTTTCAACTTAGCTTTCTCTAGGAACGCATTAAAATTCAAGGGAACGGTAGCACGGGCCATTGATCTACAACATAGATATGCAAAAACTATCAGGACTAAGTTCATGATAAATTAAGTTCAATTAATCATATTACTTAAGAACTCCCACTTAGATGGACATCCCTCGAGTCATCTAAATGATCACGTGATCCATATCAACTAAACCATGTCCGATCATCACGTGAGATGGAGTAGTTTTCAATGGTGAACATATCTATGTCATATCTACTACATGATTCACGTTCAACCTTTCGGTCTCCAGTGTTCCGAGGCCATGTCTGTACATGTTATGCTCATCAAGTTTAACCCGAGTATTCCGCATGTGCAAAACTGTCTTGCACTCGTTGTACGTGAAGGTAGAACTTACCACACCCGATCATCACGTGGTGTCTCAGCACGACGAACTGTCGCAATGGTGCATACTCAGGGAGAACACTTATACCTTGGAATTTTAGTAAGGGATCATCTTATAATGCTACCGCCGTACTAAGCAAAATAAGATGCATAAAAGATAAACATCACATGCAATCAAAATATGTGACATGATATGGCCATCATCATCTTGTGCCTTTGATCACCATCTCCAAAGCACCATCATGATCTCCATCGTCACCGGCTTGACACCTTGAACTCCATCGTAGTGTCGTGGTCGTCTCATCAACTATTGCTTCTACAACTATCGCTAACGCATAGTGATAAAGTAAAGCAATTACATGGCGTTTGTATTTCCTACAATAAAGCGACAACCATAAGGCTCCTGCTAGTTGTCGATAACTTTTACAAAACATGATCATATCATATAATAACGTATATTTGTCACAGCCCTAGAATTCTGCTTTGTAATTAGTTACATCAGTGAGTGGCATCCATGCATCATGTTTAAATTCCTTTTTAATGTGAATTGGGGAAAGTGGAAAGCCTCAGAGATCATTTCTAAAAATGATCAACATTAAAAATTGCTTCAAACAAACCCAAGAAAATGTTCCTCTTAAGCCATAAAAATATTGGGAAGAACGAAAACTAAAACCAATATTTTTGGAGTCTCGGGGATATTTATTTTGGGCCTTTGAAATTAAATCAATAAGTATTTGACTTTTGGATTATATTCATTTTATATAGAATATATTTCAAAAGGCCCTGAAATTATTTATGTGCCTTTGGAAAAGTCCATAATGGCAACATACAGATATTCAAAAGGTTTTGCCCTGCTTTGATTTACTTTGAATTTGAATCAGTGGCAAAATAATTAAAACAAAACAGAAAAACAGAAAATAGAAAAAGACAGAGCACCTACCTGCACAGCCCACCACTGTAGCAGCCCAACTGGGCAAAGCCAGGTGGCCCAGCCCACATTGCCAATCATCTCCTAGCTCTTGCCAGGAGGACGACGCCGTGTCGCCCGCGCACGCACCTGAGGATTCCACCTCCTGCTTCGCGCTGGAGGCTCATCCCTCTCCCTTCTCCGCACCTGGAGACGTCCCGTGACCCCCTCTGCACCTCTCCCCTCTCTCTGGTCGTTCTCCCTCCTTCCCCTCGCGTCCCCGCAGCCACCCGAGAACCAGACGTCACCTCGTGCTTCGCTCGCGTGGCCGCCGTCGTCACCAAGCGCCACTGGCCGGCCCCAGAGCTACGCCGTTCTGAGCCACGTCTCGCCGCCGAAGATCACGGGCCCGGAGGCCCTGCATCCTCGGGCGCCCGAGATCACCGTTGTCGATTTGCTTCACTCGAGCCGTCCCCGAGCCCGCTGAGACCTCTGCCGACCTCTCTGTGAGCTCCTCCACCTCTCCCCTAGCTTCCTTTCTCGTTTGGCTGCCGAAGCCGTCGTTCCCATCCTGGCCGAGAACCACCGCCACCACGGACTCGTTTCCGACGAGCTCTGGCGCCCCCGCACCCAGCCGCCTGCTTCCCTGGATGCGCGCGTGCTCGGGCTACCTCCTAGTGCCCTTAGCCGCCGCTCCCGAGGCCTCAAACGCGTACTCCGCCGCGACCAGTGGTCGCCGGCGACGAGCCGCGGGTCAACTCCGGCGGGGTTGACCCCGTTTTGACCAGGGTTTGACTTCCCCCTGACCCACCGACGTGTGGGCCCAGGCCCCTATTTAATTAGTGTTAGGTTTAGTTAGTGTTAATTAACTTAGTTAAGTAGATTAGACACTGACATGCGGGCCCAAGCTCTAATTAAACTTAGGTTAGTTAGATAGTCACTGACGTGTGGACCCCACACGTCAAGTTTGACCTAGACGGTGCCCCGTTGACCTGCTGACATTGTGATGATGTCAGGCTGACGCAATATATATTTTCTGGAATTTTAAATAAATCAGAAATGATTTATTAATTCAGAAAATGTCCTAAACTTCTAAAAATCATAGAAATTCAACCGTAACTCCAAAGCAAATAATTTATATATGAAAAATGATCAGAAAAATATGAAGAATCTGTTTATGCCATGATCATGCATGTTTGAACAAGTTACCCTCACTAAATAGGACAAATGATGATTAGGGCAATTTATGAAATCACATTTGGAGTTGGAATTCGATCTTGTTTGAGTTCCACTTCAATTAACTTGGCTAGATATTGCATTTGGTGAATTCAGTTCCTTAACATGACATGTCATTCATTTGATTGTGCATTGCAGTGAATGTTGTTTCTTTTGTGTTTGCCGGTGGTTGTTCCCCTTCGGTAGATGTGGTTCCAATGATGTGATCGATGACACCGATGAAGAACTATACTATCTTCAGAAGTGTCAGGCAAGCAAAACCCCCTTGTTCATTCTGATACAATCCCACTCTCTCTCTCCTTCTCTCTTTTACTGCATTAGGACAACAACGTTTCAATTGTTACATGCTGCAGTAGCTGAACCCCTTTCCTCTGCATGACATGTCATTGCCACAGTAAATAGATGAAACCCGCTAGCATGAGTGGGAGTTGTTTGAGCCCTGATGTGCCTACTCATTCATGTTTGTTTGTCATGCCTGCTACTGCTTAGAGTTGAGTCAGGTATGATTCATCGGGGATGAATTGGAATGTGGTGAACATGTCCTGCCGTTGAGAGCTAAGTGTGTGAACACGATTTGGTAAAGGTAGCGGTGAGAGGCCATGTAGGAGTACATGGTGGGTTGTCTCATTGCAGCCGTTCTTAGGAACTGAGTTATGTGTTTGTGATCCATGAACAGTTACTACCACACATTGGGTTCTGGTAACTCGACCCCTCTCGACTTATTAATCAACTCGATCAGTGTCCAGGAGTTGCAACTAGTTTCTGGTGTTTGTAGGTAGTGTTAGTAGTCTACCAAGTGGCACCCGGTATAGGTGGGCTTGGGACAGACTAGGCACAGTGGCCTGGTGTACCAAGTGGCACCCGGATGGTGGGCTTGGGAACCATGTACACATCGTTTGGGGCCGTGAGCGACACCCCGGCCGGATCTCCTTGCGGATGGAACCCGAATAGGCGATAAACCTGGCTGAGAGACTTGTGTGGTTAGTCAGGTCGTGGCCAACACCCTCGCCAGGCTTCCGCTTGAAGGTTGCCGAGATACATGACGTGTACATGGTGATAAATGGTGAGAGTGTGTGTGAAGAAGTACACCCCTGCAGGGTTATCATTATCTATTCGAATAGCCGGATTCCTCGGATATGGAAACTTGGACCCCTTGCATAGTTCATAGACAAGTGAAAGTAGATACTCTAAAATGCGCAAGATAAGCATGAGTGCTATGGATGGCCTTCTCGTAGGGAGACGGGAGCGGATCCATAGTGGTGTATTGATATGGTGAATATGTGGACTCGTGTGCGCCACCTCAAAAGAGTTACTTGCAGTCGTAGTTCAGGATAGCCACCGGGTCAAAGCAGGCTTGCTGCAGTTAAACTCCACCACCCCTTTCTTCATACTGATGCATATGTAGCTAGTTCTGATGTAAGTCTTGCTGGGTACATTTGTACTCACGTTTGCTTAATTTATGTTTTGCAGAGAGACTTCAGTCTCGCTAGTAGTTCCACGTGGACTTCGACGTTTAGCTTGATACCTCAGCTACGATCTTGTGCCCTCGGCAGGATCTGGTAGATAGTCAGGCTTCTCAGCCTTTTTCATTTGTAGAAGTCTGTACTCAGACATGTTAAGCTTCTGCATGTGCTTTGACTTGTATGCTTTGAATGTTGGGTCATGAGACCCATGTTTGTATTATCTGGCTCTTCGGAGCCTAATGAATAAATACTTGAGTCGCAGAGTTATGTTGTGATGCCATGTTGTATTTACACATATCGAGCATATTGTGTGTATGATTGAAATGCTTGGTATGTGTGGAATCCGACAACCTAGTTGTTCATCCTTGGTAGCCTCTCTTATGGGGAAATGTAGTCTTGTGCTTCCATGAGCCATAGTAGTCCACTACAGCCCGGTTCACCGGAGTCCTGCTAGCCCAGCACTACTGCTCCGGAACACTTGACTGGCCGGCATGTGATTCACTTTGTTCCAGTGTCTGTCCCTTCGGGGAAATGTGACGCGGTGACATCCGAAGTCCTGCCTAGCCTGCCACAGCCCGGTTCACTGGAGTCCTGTTAGCCCAGGGCTACAGCCCAGATTCGCACGCTGCTGACCGACATGCTCGATGTTGATTCATGTATGCATGTCCCCATAAGTTAGTGCCACGTTGGGTTCACGACTAGTCATGTCGGCCCGGGTTCTCTGTCATATGGATGCTAGCGACACTATCATATACGTGAGCCAAAAGGCGCAAACGGTCCCGGGCCAGGTAAGGTGGCACCCATGGGAATACCGTGCGTGAGGCCGCAAAGTGATATGATGTGTTACATGCTAGATCGATGTGTCTTAGGATCGGGGTCCTGACAGCTTTGGTATCAGAGCCTGACTGCCTATAGGATTACCAAGCCAAGCTGGTCGAAGTCGTGTCTAGAAATGCTTTAGTTATATAAGGGAATTGATTGTGGAAGGGAACATAAGGCTCTTTTTACTCCTTTACCTTATGCCCCTCTGATCTGAGTCAACCTCTTCTTTTCTACGGGGATTAAGAACTAGGCTTCTCGTCTTTCTATCAGGATCACGTGTTACTAATCTGTAGACTTATAAGATTGATGGTTTCAAGCCCAGTTCAGTTCCTACTACTTATGTGTGTTGACAGTTGACCTCAGAACCTTGATATTATGATGTTGAGTGGTTATGCCACCATTTTTGTAGGATGTCTCAAACCATTTTGAGCATTTACAGCCGTTATGCTATCCGAGTCATCCTAGGTTTCTAAATAGTCTAATGCACTTGCAAATCTTTCCTCCATGTTCCGTTGTATTTTTGGGCCAGATTAAGCACACTAATCGGTGTGTTGAGGTACTCCATTGCCTTGATGTGTATGTTGGAGTTAGTATGATGACCTTAGGTGTCCTTGAGGGAGTCCGGGATTAGGGGGTGTCCGGATAGCCGGACTATGCCTTCGGCCGGACTCCTGGACTATGAAGATACAAGATTGAAGACTTCGTCCCGTGTCCGGAAGGGACTTTCCTTGGCGTGGAAGGCAAGCTTGGCGATACGGATATGTAGATCTCCTACCATTGTAACCGACTCTGTGTAACCCTAGACCTCGCCGGTGTCTATATAAACCGGAGGGTTTTAGTCCATAGGACGAACAACAATCATACCATAGGCTAGCTTCTAGGGTTTAGCCTCTCTGGTCTCGTGGTAGATCTACTCGTGTACTACCAATATCATCAATATTAATCAAGTAGGACGTAGGGTTTTACCTCCATCAAGAGGGCCCGAACCTGGGTAAAACATCGTGTCCCCTGCCTCCTGTTACCATCCGCCTAGACGCATAGTTCGGGACCTCCTACCCGAGATCCGCCAGTTTTGACACCGACATTGGTGCTTTCATTGAGAGTTCCTCTGTGTCGTCACTTTTAGGCCTGATGGCTTCTCCGATCATCAAAAGTGATGCGATCCAGGGTGAGACTTTTCTCCCCGGACAGATCTTCGTATTCGGCAGCTTTGCACTGTGGGCCAATTCGCTTGGTCATCTGGAGCAGATCGAAAGCTACGCCCCTGGCCATCAGGTCAGATTTGGAAGTCTGAACTACACGGCCGACATCCACGGAGACTTGATCTTCGACGGATTTAAGCCACAGCCGAGCGCGCCGCACTATCACGATGGGCATGATCTAGCTCTGCCGCCGAACAGTGCCCTGGAGGCCGCATCTGTGTCCCCTCCAACCCCTAGCTTGGAGCCGATCACACCAATCGAGGATGGGTGGTTAGACACGGCCTCGGGGGCTGCAATCTCTACGGCGATCAAGCCGAACACCAGCCTTGTCCTCTGCGAAGCCCGTGACTCCAAGGTGCCGGACTCCTCTCCGGACTCCGAGCCCTCCGCGCCCCTACCGATCGAATCCAATTGGGCGTCGGTCATGGAGTTCACCGCCGCAGACATATTTCAACATTCGCCCTTCGACGACATTCTGAATTCACTCAGGTCTCTCTCTTTGTCAGGAGAGCCCTGGCCGGACTATGACCGGCAGGATTGGGATGTGGACGACGAAGAAATTCAATGCCCACCCACCACCCACTTCGTAGCCACTGTCGATAATTTAAACGATGTGCTCGACTTCGACTCCGAAGACATCGACGGTATGGACGACGATGTAGGAGATGAACATGAACAGACGCCTATAAGGCACTGGACAGCCATCTCATCTCATGAGATATACATGGTGGACACACCCAAAGGAAGCGACAACAAGGAACACAGGGATGCAACGAGGGATCGTTCACTCGAAAAGCAATCAAAGCGGCGACGTAAGCACCGCTCCAAGCCCTGCCTCGACAGAGACAGCAGCCATACAGATCTAGCCATAGAGCAGGACGAGCCGGCGGACGACGAACATGCCTTCGAGCAAGCGTCCGAATAGCGCAACTTGGACAAACAAACCGAACACCCCATCCCTGGCGAAAACAATAGTCAGGACGACCTTACGCCGGATAAACTCATGGAGCAGAAGAACCTCCACAAAAGGCTCGTCGCCACTGCGCATAGCCTGAAAAAGCAGAAGCGGAAGCTCAAAACTGCGGAAGATGCACTCAGAATCAGATGGAGCAAAGTACGCAACACCGCAGACAAATATGGCGACAGTCATCGCACAAAAAGCTATCCAAAGCGAAAGCTACTGCCTGAATTTGACGAGGAGGCCTTAGAGCCCCCGCAATCAAAAAATAGGAAAGCCATCCGGTCGGATGGACGACCGCATGGCCAGCATGGAGCGGCAAGCGGCGCCGCACACAAGCCGGCACGCGATCCACCAAAGGATCCGCATCAAAAAGACGGCCCAGCCAGATCTATATACGGGCCAAGAAAGCAAGCTCTAGTAAGCAATGCAACACAACAAATATTCGAACATCACGGCACACCCAAATACAGGTGTGCCGCACACCCCCTATGTTTCACCGATGAGGTGCTGGACCATGAATTTCCAGCGGGATTCAAGCACGTAAACATAGAGGCGTACGACGGAACAACAGACCCTGGGGTCTGGATCGAGGATTATATCCTCCACATACACATGGCCAGAGGAGATGACCTCCACGCCATAAAATACTTACCCCTCAAGCTTAAAGGGCCAGCCCGGCATTGGCTCAAAAGCCTTCCCGAAAACACCATTGGAATTTGGGAAGAGCTTGAGGATGCTTTCCGGGAAAATTTTCAAGGGACCTATGTCCGCCCTCCGGATGCAGACGATCTCAGTCACATAACTCAACAGCCCGGAGAGTCAGCCCAGAAATTCTAGAACAGATTTCTTACTAAAAAGAATCAGATAGTCGACTGTCCGGATGCCGAAGCCCTAGCAGCTTTTAAGCATAACGTTCGAGACGAATGGCTCGCCAGACACCTCGGCCAAGAAAAGCCAAGAACAATGGCCGCATTAACAAGCCTCATGACCCGCTTTTGCGCAGGATAGGACAGCTGGTTGGCAAGATGTAGCACCAGCAACCCAAGTACATCTGAAGTTAGGGATGGAAACGGAAAACCACGACGTAGCAAGGACCAGCGCCGGAATAAGGGAAACAGCCCAAAGAGCACGGCGGTCAACACCGGATTCAAAAGCTCACGTCAGAGTCAGAGAAAGCCGTCCCTCAAGGATAACAGGGATGAGCTATCCAACTTAAACAAAATCTTGGACAAGATATGTCAAATACACAGTACTCCCAGGAAGCCTGCGAACCATACCCACAGAGATTGTTGGGTTTTCAAGCAAGCCGGCAAACTCAACGCCGAACACAAGGGGCTAGACTCACCAAGTGAGGACGACGACGAACCCCACAAGCAGAGCACCGACACCTATTTAAACGGCTCGTCTCGCCGCTACCTTATCCTATTTCCATACCCATTGATAAATCATTAACTTTAGGTCTTTTTTAGATATTTTTTGAAAATTCCCGAAAAATTAGCCTTTTATGATTATATTGGTAATAATCCGGCAAAAGGGGGATTAACAAAAGGATTTCCCACAAGAAGTCAAATCAGTAAACTTACTTCACATGACGAACAGAACGGCGCCACCAGAGATACGCGCCATACGTCCTATCCCAAAGGAGTCTCGCCAATGGTTGTTAAAACCGATCACCTTCGACCATCAAGATTACTCTAGAAGTATCCGGAACGCAGGCTGGACCGCCTTGGTATTAGATCCAATAATCGGCGGACTCCACTTTACAAATGTCCTGATGGACGGCGGCAGTGGTCTAAACCTGTTATACCAGGACACAATCCACAACATGGGGATAGACCCAACAAAAATTCGCCATAGCAAAACCTCCTTTCAAGGGGTAATGTCAGGCCTGGATGCCCGTTGCATGGGTTCTCTCCGGCTAGAAGTTATGTTCGGCTCCCTCGATAACTTCCGTCGCGAACAGCTAACTTTCCACATCGCCCCATTCTCAAGTAGCTATCAAGCACTGCTGGGACGCGAAGCTTTCGCCCGCTTTAACGCAATACCGCATTATGCATCTCTTACGCTTAAGATGCCCAGTCCACGAGGCATCATCTCATTAAAGGGAAAACATTGAGTGTTCCTCCCGCGCGGAAAACAGTGCGGCTGCCTTGACAGCCCCACAATAAAGCGGCTTCAGCAGCCAAAGCACCTGAACAGGTCGTCAAGACCACAGACATGGCTAGACGAGTCCGGCATAAACATACAATTGATAAGGGCTTAATAGCCGTATACCCCTGTACTAGGGGCTCCGCGCATATAAAACAAGAGACAATAAAGCTCAATTTTACCCATTTTGATTTATACTTTGTTTATTTAGTATAACTCATGTTCGGCACGATCTTTCTTTAACTAAGTTCCTCTCTTTTACAGATGGACACCGTGCTATGCCCATCCAAGATACGGCACAACGGAGACACATGCGCAGACCTGCAGCAGGGACCCGTTCCAAGGATTCTTTTCAGATTAAGACCCTGCGTAAACCTTTTTTACTGTCTCTTGTTGATACACATCCCCTGGTTTCTTGGTATAACCAAGGAGGAGGCTGGCGTTTTGGCATGTGGCCACGTCAGAGTTTTGCGCGTACCTGGACACTAGGGGCTTATTACTAAGGGCGTTATCCCGCCCGCCCTCATAAAGACCGAATACCTTAGGGAGTGTTCGGCGTCGCGAGTTTGGCCTTATATGCATCAGCTCCGAATCATGTCTTTGGTCAAATGTTGGGTTTGCCCGGCTCCTGTGTTTTGCTGCCTTACGTTCCACTCTATCGGCTAAGGCGGCACCAGGAGAACTACTGCGATTGTGCCCTGGTTCGGCCAGGCAAGCACCTCAGTAGAGAAAGCCGAAAACTGACTGTCATGATATAGCGTGAGACTGGTCAACCACTCTATGACTTACCGGAATCTTTAGGATTCCTCCGCATTAACGAAGGGCCGTTTCCCGGCCAGGCACATACGCGCCCCGAGTTCGCCCGAGCGCAGGCGCCACCAGGGGCTATATAAGTAGCCTCACTGTCAAACTCCTATGGCTAAGTGAAAGTGATAAAGCATCATAGTCCGATTGCCTAGTTCGCTGCGCTATCACCTCCTTTGTAGGACCAAGACGTTGGATCAAGTGTGAAAATGCGCCTTCTGCGAACACCCCCGCATTATGTGCGTGGGGGCTGAAGCCGACGACTGCCATCTTTCAGATTATATATACATATATGTTAAACGGCCGCACAGGAGGTATTATAATACTTGCAAGCACAAGTATAAAAAGCTTCTACAATTTATCAAAATATTGTTTTACAATAATATATGCTATTCGAATATAGTATCCTTCAACCACTGCGTCTCTATTAAACGAGCGCCTTGCAGAACTTCCTGAAAATAGTGCTCGGCAGGTACTCGGCTTCCATCCGAGTCTAGGGATGCAACAGCGGTGGCTTCCATTTCCGCCCAGTATGTCATGACACGGGCAAGAGCCATCCGCGCACCCTCTATGCACGCTGACCTCTTCATCGCATTGATATGCGGCGCCGCACCAAGGAAATGTTGCACCAAGTTGAAATAACTTTTCGGCTCTGGCCTCTCTAGCCATAGATGACTCATGACATACTTCATGGCGAGTCCGGACAACCTATTTAGCTCGGCCCATTCGGCCAAGCGATCGGCTAATGACAGTGGACGCTCTGGATTGTGGAACTGCGACTAGAAGAGCTTTTCCACTTCGCGATCTTCTTGATCTCGGAAGTGTTCGGCCGCATCTGTGGCACTTGCTGCTAAATCCAGATAGGTGTCCACCGTACTCCACATCTGGTCTAACGGAGCATGTTTAGGATCACAGAACTTCCTCCGCAACATAAAGGGCTTTCCAGCCACGATCTCTCCGGCCTGACGCAGCTCCTCCTTCATAGCTCTCATCGCAGAGCGAGCATCCTTCGCATCGGCAATGGCCTTCTTCAGGTCCGTCTGTTCCGCCCGATCTTCTTTTTCAAGAAGCTTGCAATGGTCAACAGTGTTCTTCAGTTTGGCTGGCCACCGGACACTTCGCCACCTACGTATGAAGGCGGCATATTAGACCTGGGATTATGATCCTCTGCACGCCGTCACTTTTGACAATGCATAGAGTCTCAAGGGCTACTATCTACATAGGGCGCATCTTATTTATGCGCAACTGTCCAAAAAGGGTACATTATTTCGCGTACCTCAAAACCTGTCAGTAAACTCCTGACGGCCTCGTGCAATCCGCTCTCCGCGGATGAAATCCTCTCAATCACCGTACCCATCAATGCACGGTGCTCCTCTGAGATAGATGCTCGCCCTAGCAGATCCTTCAGCTCCTCCGACCGCGCACCAGACGGTGTCGGACTCGTCCGATGGCCCTTTTCGAAAGCCGGACGCGGAGGACTTTGGGGGGCCATATGACTACCTTCCGGCCCTGCCGGATTCGGAGAAACCCTCCGCGACGATACCTCAGGGTCGCCCGCCTCGCAAGGCGGTATGGCAGGGGAAGGCGTTCCGCTCTCCATCATTTCCGGAAGAAGATCCCCCGAAGACGAGCTCTGCTGAGAAGGGCTAAGGTCCGAGATACAAGGTAAATTTTCGATTACTTTTCTCAGATATAAAGCAAGGATTTCTCTCATCTCTTAAAAAGAAAAAATCCTCTCTACTTATGGCTCGGTGGAGGGGAATTATCGATTCCTCCCTTCCAAACAGCCTCCTTCGAGGAGGCCGTAGCTTCCTTGTCCCCTCCCTCGCTTTCCTCTGAAGGCACAACCTCCAACATCCTGACTAGCACGGGACCCGGCGTGGTCTCGGGGAGGGGGCCGGACACCTGATTAGCTTTGCTTTCACTATCCACTCCTATTTAAAGGACAGCTCTTTTAAGGGTGATTTTATGATAAATATGCGGATTGCGAGTCCGGGCACGGGGCTACTTACTTGAGTATCCGGGCGGTTGCAGCTCACACCTGCGTCCTCGGTCAAGTCCGGACACATTGCTTGTGATCCGAAGAACAATTTGTACATCTCCACGGGCGTCGCGCCCATAAAATGTTGGAGAGCTCGTGGTCCCTCCGGATTGAACTCCCACAGGCGGAGGGGGCGACGTTTGCAGGGCAGAGCACGGCAAATCAGCATAACCTGTGTCGCCGCGACCAGACTGATATCTCTTTCTAGGAGATCTCAAATGCGGCCCTGCAACAAGGGCACGTCCTTGGACGGCCCCCAGTCCAGTCCTTTATTAACCCATGACGCTAGATGTGGTGGGGGACCCGGGCGAAAGGCAGGTGGCGCCACCCACTTGGGGGCCCTGGGAGCAGTAATATAAAACCACTCTCGTTGCCATAAGCTGGACTCCTCTTGAAAAGAGCCCTCGGGCCATGGAGCATCAGCATTCTTGCTTATAAAAGCACCTCCGCACTCCGCGTGCCGTCCCTCGATCATCTTCGGCTCTACTTTGAAGGTCTTGAGCCATAGTCCAAAGTGAGGAGTGATATGGAGGAAGGCTTCACACACGACGATGAATGAGGAAATATGGAGGATGGACTCCGGGGCTAAGTCGTGAAATTCCAGCCCATAATAATACATGAGCCCCCTCACGAAGGGATCCGTCGGGAAGCCTAGCCCCCGAAGGAAGTGAGACATGAACACCACACTCTCACCAGGCTTGGGAGTGGGAATGACCTGCCCTTGAGCAGGCAGCCTATGCCAGATTTCGCCGGTCAAGAACCTGGCCTCTCTCAACTTCAGCACGTCCTCCTCTGTGACGGAGGAGGGCATCCATCGGCCTCGAAGGTCGGAACCAGACATTGTCGAAGGTCCGAAGCGCCTGAAATCTAGACCCTTGGGTGTTGGAACTCGAGGCGAAGGGCGAACTCGTTTGAGATTGAAATAAAGGAGTAAGGCCTTGGTCTCTTTATAAGAGGTTGAATACCAAGGGCCCTCCCCGTGACCGTTTGGGACTCGCCTTTGATCGAGAAAACATACCAACGGGTACGACTGGGTTACCCACGCCCGTATTGATGAGAATCCCGGAATAAGGGGACACGATCTCTGCTTTAACAAGATGTGCCAAGGAAACCGCCTCGCTAAACGCGCTGAGGTGGGATAGTAAAACGATTCGAATAAAGACTTGGCCATAGTGTGATGTCACGCTACGGAATACGTTAGCAGATTAGATTTGTGTAAATATTATTCTCTCTATGGCAATATGTGGAAACTTATTTTGCAGAGCCGGACACTACCTTTGTGTTCAAACTCTTCTATGAAGTACTTGGAGGAGGAACCCGCCTTGCAATGCCGAAGACAATCTGCGCGCCGGACTCGTCGTCATTGAAGCCTGGTTCAGGGGCTACTGAGGGAGTCCGGGATTAGGGGGTGTCCGGATAGCCGGACTATGCCTTCGGCCGAACTCCTGGACTATGAAGATACAAGATTGAAGACTTCATCCCGTGTCCGGAAGGGACTTGCCTTGGCGTGGAAGGCAAGCTTGGCGATACGGATATGTAGATCTCCTACCATTGTAACCGACTCTGTGTAACCCTAGCCCTCTCCGGTGTCTATATAAACCGGAGGGTTTTAGTCCATAGGACGAACAATAATCATACCATAGGCTAGCTTCTAGGGTTTAGCCTCTCTGATCTCGTAGTAGATCTACTCTTGTACTGCCCATATCATCAATATTAATCAAGCAGGACGTAGGGTTTTACCTCCATGAAGAGGGCCCGAACCTGGGTAAAACATCGTGTCCCCTGCCTCCTATTACCATCCGCCTAGACGCACAGTTCGGGACCCCCTACCCGAGATCCGCCGGTTTTGACACCGACAATCCTCGAGAATTTAGCAATACTTTATATTCCCAGTGTGATGATTCTGGCCATCATTCTCGAGAGCATCCCACGATGCTACTTCGTATTAGGTATTCTACTCTTGGGTTCTTGACCCAAGATTCACTCTACTTACCTCGTGTTGATAGTGTTGCTCGTACCTTTAGGATATTAGTAACCTTTCCGATAGTCTTTGAGGTCCGTGATATATCATTCTTCCTAATACCACGAACCATTATGGCAGAAACTCATTAAGCCAATGATCACAACAAGAGTGCTCTTGATGAGTTCTCCATTCATAATTGTGATTCTGCCAGTTCTACCTTTCTGCATGGGTTATCTGGAAGAAATATGTTGAACTCGTTCGACATACTAATCTATGCATCCACAACTCAGAAAGTTATATGTTCCTTTGAGTTGTCCCCCTTCAGTTTTATTCCGACCTTCATCTATCAATTGATAGTCAAGAGTATGTGATCGTGTTCATCGATGCCTACTATTCTTATGGTTCGTCAAGCCATTCTATTCTGGAATGACTAGGAGAAACAAACTCCAGAACCTCATCCATATCTCGGATTGGGTCAAAGCAATTGTATTCCGCAGATCAAAATGCCAATCCAGCTTTTGCTCTATTCTACCTTGATGTGTTACCATCTTTATGTCAAGAATGTCATGAGAATTGCACCACCTCTTATGAATTCTTGACAGAGTGATACTTCTCTCCATCATTATTCATTCCTTGGTCCCGTGTTGTTGTAACCGGATTGCCGACAAGTGAACTGTGATGTGTGAAATCAATTCTCCTAGCAACCCTGTTGCTTGGTAGTTAATGGACAATAGCCTCATTCTTAGTGTGTTGATTATTGAATCATCATTCTAAGATAGATTGTAAAACCTAGTCCTTATTTCTAGTGCACTCTTCGATCAATGAGTTAGGATTATTCAATCCCTTGCTTATTTGATCATATCGTCTTGCTCTAAAAGCAAGATTGTTCTCGAGCTTAGTAATATATCGGTGGTTCATGATGTTCCGAATATCTTCTCGGAAGTATTACCAGGTTGTCAACTGACTGCTATGTTGAGTTCATGATCATGTTGGTTTTCCTCCAAACCACCCATTCTCCAAGAATCTGTGTTGGATACCCCTGAGCTAGTTGGTTAAGCTAAACAACAACTTGGAGAGTTGGAAGATGAAAGCTTGTCCGACTTAGTTCATCACTAAGGGATATCCTTGTGTGTGTGTGTTGAAGAAAGAAGATATCTCCATCGATTGGTCCTCGTGATCAGTTGTTGGATCTATTGCCTTGTCAAAACTTTGACTTGAGTATGGGCTATTGTCAAGTCAAATCAGAACCAACGATGTTCGTAATGTTGTCTTAATCATGGTTGACCTCGAGCATACACCATTACATCTTTTGGTCTGACCAATGCTATCACCGTGTTCACATGATGGTGGAAGTCCAGTGATATGGAAATTCTGATGAGTTGATGTTGAGCCCATCAGCAGCATTTGGTCTCCCCCATGATTCATGTTGAACATCAACCTAGTGTTGGAAACTTTGTAAGCAATGCCTTCGTGTTCCGTTCATGAAGCTTATGCTTGAATGGAAGAAGTGACTTCCTCGAATTCTTGTGCATTTGGTGCAAGCTGCCGCCGTGAGATCGAGAAAGATTGTTTTTGTTTCCTCTCGAATCATCCCAAGTTAGTCACGCATATGTGTGAAGTACTCTATGGTTTGATAGGTTGGCCGCCTCCATTCTGTATGTGTTCCTAGCACACCAAGCCACTGATTGATTTGTTCAAGGAGAAGAAGTTTCTTCTAAAGAGCTAGACTTATGCAAGGACTTTGATATCCTCGATGATGGTTCCCCACCTGAACTCGGTAGTGTTTTATTATAAGACTACTACATGGTCATGCTTGTCTTGGATAGCGTGTTCACAGGTTTGTAGCAGAACCAGCTCATGTTTTGGAGCTTGCCATCATAGTTCATTTCCCGAGAATCTCGCAACGTCATCTCGTCGATTTGTGTTGCAAACTTTCTTTTTAGACATGCTGAGTCTGAAGTATCCTATCACCAATCGGATCTGATTCTCAGGCAGATATGATGGTTGGAACATTCCCAACAGTTGCATTTTGTTCCCATCTTGCACCACCATTGTGCCAATTCCCATGGGCTGCCCTTCTCAGCAGTTGTTGTCCAGGATCATCTTCAAAAGTGGTCCTACCATGGGTCCCATCCATTTCCGATGATAAGCAAAATCATCCATCGCGTTATCAAAAGTAATTCTTTCTGCCACTTAAGGGAGTAATTCCATGAGTCACCTTCCTTGAGGTACTCCGTTATGGAATCATGACAATTTTCCCTCGCTACTTTGAAACCCTCGTCAACTTGTTCTTCTGTCCTTTTTAAGCTGTGTTTTGTCTCTCAGCTCAAGAGATGTTCAACGTCTTATTCCATGAGTTGCTCGATCTTTAAGGAGATCGATTTCTATAGAGTTTCTCTCTGTCGTCATCATGTTGGACAAAGATCTCGAAGGAAAAGATGCCAAGATCATTATGTCAGGACGAATCAACATCTTCGATGTGGGCAGTTGGATCATGAAGATCGTGCTAGCTTTGTGTCCCCTCTGTCTTCTTACCTCACGTCTTGAATCTCGGGACGAGATTCTTGTTTAGTAGGGGTGAGTTGTCACAGCCCTAGAATTCTTCTTTGTAATTAGTTGCATCAGTGAGTGGCATCCATTTATCATGTTTAAATTCCTTTTTAATGTGAATTGGGGAAAGTGGAAAGCCTCAGAGATCATTTCTAAAAATGATCAACATTAAAAATTGCTTCGAACAAACCCAAGAAAATGTTCCTGTTAAGCTATAAAAATATTGGGAAGAAGTAAAACTCAAACCAATATTTTTGGAGTCTCAGGGATATTTATTTTGGGCCTTTGAAATTAAATCAATAAGTATTTGACTTTTGTATTATATTCTTTTTATATAGAATATATTTCAAAAGGCCCTGAAATTATTTATGTGCCTTTGGAAAATTCCATAATGGCAACATACAGATATTCAGAAGGTTTTTCCTTGCTTTGATTTACTTTGAATTTGAATCAGTGGCAAAATAACTAAAACAAAACAGAAAAACAGAAAATAGAAAAAGACAGAGCGCCTACCTGCACAGGCCACCACTGTAGCAGCCCAACTGGGCAAAGCTAGGCGGCCCAGCCCATGTTGCCAGTCATCTCCTAGCTCCTGCCAGGAGGAGGACGCCGTGTCGCCCGCGCACGCACCTGAGGATTCCACCTCCTGCTTCGCGCTGGAGGCTCATCCCTCTCCCTTTTCTGCACCTGGAGACGTCCTGTGACCCCCTCTGCACCTCTCCCCTCTCTCTGGTCGTTCTCCCTCCTTCCCCTCGCGTTCCCGCAGCCACCCCAGAACCAGCCGTCGCTGTCGTTCTTCGCTCGCGTGGCCGCCGTCGTCACCAAGCGCCACTGGCCGGCCCCAGAGCTACGCCATTCTGAGCCACGTCTCGCCGCCGAAGATCACGAGCCCGGAGGCCCTGCATCCTCGTCGCCATCGTCCTCTCCTTCCTCGGGCGCCCGAGATCGCCGTTGTCGGTTTGCATCGCTCAAGCCGTCCCTGAGCCCGCTGAGACCTCAGCCGACCTCTCTGTGAGCTCCTCCGCCTCTCCCCTAGCTTCCTTTCTCGTTTGGCCGCCGAAGCCGCCGTTCCCATCCTGGCCGAGAACCACCGCCGCCACGGACTCGTTTCCGACGAGCTCCGGTGCCCCCGCACCCAGCCGCCTGCTTCCCTGGATGCGCGCGTGCCCGGGCTACCTCCTGGTGCCCTTAGTCGCCGCTCCCCAGGCCTCAAACGCGTACTCCGTAGCCACCAGTGGTCGCCGGCGATGAGCCGTGGGTCAACTCTGGCGGGGTTAACCCCGTTTTGACCAGGGTTTGACTTCCCCCTGACCCACCGACGTGTGGGCCCAGGCCCCCTGTTTAATTAGTGTTCGGTTTAGTTAGTGTTAATTAACTTAGTTAAGTAGATTAGGCACTGACATGCGAGCCCAAGCTCTAATTAAACTTAGGTTAGTTAGATAGTCACTGACGTGTGGACCCCACACGTCAACTTTGACCTGGATGGTGCCCCGTTGACCTGCTGACATCGTGATGATGTCAGGCTGACGCAGTATTTATTTTCTGGAATTTTAAGTAAATTAGAAATGATTTATTAATTCAGAAAATGTCCTAAACTTCTAAAAATCATAGAAATTCAACCGTAACTCCAAATCAAATAATTTATATATGAAAAATGATCGGAAAAATATGAAGAATCTATTTATGCCATGATCATGCATGTTTGAACAAGTTACCCTAACTGAATAGGACAAATGATGATTAGGGAAATTTATGAAATCACATTTGGAGTTGGAATTCGATCTTGTTTGAGTTCCACTTCAATTAACTTGGCTAGATATTGCATTAGGTGAATTCAGTTCCTTAACATGACATGTCATTCATTTGATTGTGCATTCCAGTGAATGTTGTTTATTTTGTGTTTGCCGGTGGTTGTTCCCCTTCGGTAGACGTGGTTCCGACGATGTGATCGATGACACAGATGAAGAACTATACCATCTTTAGAAGTGTCAGACAAGCAAAACCCCCTTGTTCATTCCGATACAATCCCACTCTCTCGCTCCTGCTCTCTTTTACTGCATTAGGAGAACAACGTTTCAACTGTTACATGCTGTGGTAACTGAACCCCTTTCCTCTGCATGACCTGTCATTGCCACAATAAATAGATGAAACCCACTAGCATGAGTAGGAGTTGTTTGAGCCCTGATGTGCCTACTCATTCATGTTTGTTTGTCATGCCTGCTACTGCTTAGAGTTGAGTCAGGTCTGATTCATCGGGGATGAATTGGAATGTGGTGAACATGTCCTGCCGTTGAGAGCTAAGTGTGTGAACATGATTTGGTAAAGGTAGCGGTGAGAGGCCATGTAAGAGTACGTGGTGGGTTGTCTCATTGCAGTCGTTCTTAGGAACTGAGTTCTGTGTTTGTGATCCATGAACAGTAACTACCACACATTGGGTTCTGGTAACTCGACCCCTCTCGACTTATTAATCAACTCGATCAGTGTCCAGGAGTTGCAACTAGTTTCTGGTGTTTGTAGGTAGTGTTAGTAGTCTACCAAGTGGCACCCGGTACAGGTGGGCTTGGGACAGACTAGGCACAGTGGCCCGGTGTACCAAGTGGGCACCCAGATGGTGGGCTTGGGAACCCTGTACACATCGTTTGGGGCCGTGAGCGACACCCCGGTCGGATCTCCTTGCGGATGGAACCCGAATAGGCGATAAACTTGGCCGAGAGACTTGTGTGGTTAGTTAGGTCGTGGCCAACACCCTCGCTAGGCTTCCGCTTGAAGGTTGCCGAGATAGATGACGTGTACATGGTGATAAGTGGTGAGAGCGTGTGTGAAGAAGTACACCCCTACAGGGTTATCATTATCTATTCGAATAGCTGGATTCCTCGGATATGGAAACTTGGACCCCTTGCATTGTTCATAGACAAGTGAAAGTGGATACTCTAAAATGCGCAAGATAAGTGTGAGTGCTATGGATGGCCTTCTCGTAGGGAGACGGGAGCGGATCCATAGTGGTGTATTGATATGGTGAATATGTGGACTCGTGTGCGCCACCTCAAAAGAGTTACTTGCAGTCGTAGTTCAGGATAGCCACCGGGTCAAAGCAGGCTTGCTGCAGTTAAACTCCACCACCCCTTTCTTCATACTAATGCATATGTAGCTAGTTCTGATGTAAGTCTTGCTGGGTACATTTGTACTCACGTTTGCTTAATTTATGTTTTGCAGAGAGACTTCAGTCTCGCTAGTAGTTCCACGTGGACTTCGATGTTTAGCTTGATACCTCAGCTACGATCTTGTGCCCTCGGCAGGATCTGGTAGATAGTCAGGCTTCTCAGCCTTTTTCATTTGTAGAAGTCTGTACT